>NC_045452.1:16042938-16116992 GCF_002776525.5 Piliocolobus tephrosceles
CTACCTACCTATCCATCTATCTATCTATCTATCTATCTATCTATCTATCTATCTATCTATTTTTTATCTATCAGCTGTCTGTCTATCTACTATCTATCTACTATGTATCTTCTATCTATCTATCTATCTATTCATCTATCTATCTATCTATCTATCTATCTATCTATCTATCTACCTACCTATCCATCTATCTATCTATCTATCTATCTATCTATCTATCTATCTATCTATCTACCTACCTACCTATCCATCTATCTATCTATCTACCTACCTATCCATCTATCTATCTATCTATCTATCTATCTATCTATCTATCTATCTATCTATTTTTTATCTATCAGCTGTCTGTCTATCTACTATCTATCTACTATGTATCTTCTATCTATCTATCTATTCATCTATCTATCTATCTATCTATCTATCTATCTATCTATCTATCCTGCTTCTCTAGAGAACACAGACTAATGTAGGTGAGAACTAGGATCCCTCCCCCACTGAGAATTGTTCAGGGCCCTGTACCTCAGGGGAAGAGCCTATTTCCTTTCTTTCTCTTAGATCCATTGCTCACCGTTTCTTCTGCCTACAATCCTAGAAGTTCCAAATCTCTCAGGAGGAATTCTCTGAGTTTGTCCTTGCTTCATCTCCACCAACCTGAGTCAGCGAGTTTTTCAACCTTGCTATTTGTACCCATGTCCAGGTTATTAATATATATACACACACTGTGTGCTGCTGGCCCCTGAGTGCTGGAGGGCATGAAAATATTAACTTCTGTTCATGCAGAGAATTTGCTATTAACTCCAATGCTTCCTTTTTTTAAAAAAATTTATTCACAGAAACCTGACAAGATTTTTACAGCTTTTTCCAGCTTATCAACCCGATTCAAATATCATAGAGGTTATTTTACCTTTCCTCACCCTATACTTGCAAGATTGTTTTTAATGGATTTTTCTCTGATTAAAAATAAATCATTTTCATGGTAGAATATTTGGAAAGATCAGGAAAATCTAAAGTAGAAAATAATTCCTCAAATCTTAACTCCCTGAAACCCTTATTCTCATCCTTTTTGGATTTGTGATTCCAGTCTTTTTTCCTTTGGTACATTTTTAACAGATTTAGACTATTCAATATTCACAATATTGTTTGTATCTTTTCTTCTCAATTTACTAACTCTGTTCCCACTTCAAGGTACTGTTGAATTCTCAGCTCGTCTTTGAAATAACCTACTGACCCCCAAGCAGAACAGAAGATAAGCACTACGCTTATCCCACCTCAGATGGAACAGGAACTTGCTTGACTCATTGGTCGGTTTATATATGGGGCTATGGAAGGCAAAACACTGGAGAGTAGGCACTGTAGGATGAAACGTGTGTGCTAGAGTCTCTGCAATTGGACTTACTAGTTTCGTGACGCTGGAAAACATTTTCTAAAAATTCCACATCTCAGTTTCTTCTATTGTAAAATAGGGATAATTACATCTACCTCTGCAAGTATGGTGTAGATTAAAAGACTCATAGCTCATAGCTTCTTCAGCCTCATAGTACACATTCAGTTAATGGTGGTTCAATAACTTCCCTTATCTGTATAAGACATCTGAGTTTTCCTACAATGAACCCATTCCCCTTCTCTTTATTACAGTGTCCAATATTTCAGGAAAGCACTCCCAGCCCACTCAGTCATTGTGTCATAGCCCCAAGGATATAACCCCTAGCCCCAGGGAGAGATACCTAATCGCAGCTCAGTCATTGATAATATGATCTCTCTTTTACTACAGTTGGTTCAGGAAGGGCCTGTAACCCAAACTGAAAATCAGTGAGATACAGTTATGGGACTTCTGTATGACTTCTGGAACAGAGAAGTTCTCTTTCCATTTGCCTAGAGGCTTGGACATGTAAGCATGGAGCTTGCAGGAACTTCTGCACTCTGGCCCTGCTGTTTCTACCAGTGTGGGGAGGAAATGGCTGATAATTAAGCAAATGCAATAAAGACCAGAGTTGAGGAATAGAAACTGATCCTGTTAACATTGTCTGACCCACTGGATCTAGCCTTGCTTAAAACTAAATACAAAGCTTTTCCTTTGAATGAACCACAAACAGCCACTCCTTGACCCCTTTTTAAAGGCTGGCTTGAGTTGGGTTCTATTATTTGCAGTCAAAAGAGATTTGATCAAGATACTTTTCTGGCTTCTGCTTTTCAAAATTTGAAGGTTCTATGACTCCTTCCTCAGAGCAGATTAATTTGTATCAAGAATAGTCCGTTCAGGTGCATTAGGGCCAAGTGGTTAACATTTACTGAGAGTACCTTCCAGCCTGGGGCCGGATGCAAATCTTCACCAAAATGGAGACAAACACACAGGGTGCTTGATAAAGCACAATGTGAATTAACATCAGCCACCCTGTACAGCTTGATCCGAAGGCTGACATAGCAAAAGTTAATGAAGACCAATATGCAGTTTGACTTCTCTTCTTACTATTTATTCCTAACTAGTATTGAAGGAATCTTTTTATTTTTTTTAAATCATGTATTCTTTTTCGGTTCTAAATCTTTCCCTTTCTCTCTCTCTCTCTCTTGCTTAAAGGAAACCCAGCTACTATGCACACCTCTTCTGTTTCACTCTTTTTATTATTGTGGTAAGGACATTTAACATGAAATCTAGCCTTTTAACAAATTTTTAAGTGGATAAGTTCATATCGTTACCTGCAGGCATGATGTTGTACAGCAGATCTCTAGAACATAGTCATCTTGCAAAACTGACACTGTATCTGCTGAATAGCAATTGCCTATTTCCTTTTTCTTCTAGACTCTGGCAACCAAAATTCTACTTTATGGTACTATAAATGTGAGTATTTTGGATTTTTCATATAAGTGGAATCATGTAATATTTGTTTTTCTGTAACTGGCTTATTTCACTCAGCATAATGTCTTCCAGGTTCATCCACATTGATGAATATTGCAGGGTTTCTTCTTTTTCAAGGCTGAACAAAATTCCATTATATGTATATGTAAACACACACACACACACACACACACACACACACACACACACACACACACACTACATTTTCTTTATCCATCCTTTATCCGTCAATGAGCATTTAGGTTGTTTCCATACCTTGGCTATTGCAAATAATGCTGCAATGAATATGAGAGTGTAAATATCTCTTTGAGAATCTGATTTAATTCTTTTCGATAAATACCTTGAAATGGAATTGTTGGAATATGGTATTCTATTTTTAATTTTTTGAGAAACCTTCATACCCTTTTCCATAGCAGCTGAAACATTTTGCATTCCCACTAACAATATACAAAAGTCTCATTTCTCCATGTCTTTGCCAGTACTTGCTACCTTTTACCTTTTGTTTGTTTGTTTGTTTTTTTGAAAATGGCCATTGTAACAAGTGTAAGTTGATATCTTATATGGTTTTGATTTGTATTTCCTTGATGGTTAGTGATGACGAACATCTTTTCATATACCCATTGGCCATCTGTATGTCATTAGACAAATGTCTATGGAAGTTCTTTGCTCTTTTTTGTTTGTTTGTTTTTGAGATAAAGTCTCACCCTGTCACCCAGGCTGGAGTACAGTGGCTCAATCCCGGCTCACTATAGCCTCTACCTCCTGGGTTCAAGTGATTCTCCTGCCTCAGCCTTCTGAGTAGCTGGGATTACAGGTACTCGCCACCATGCCTGGCTAATTTTTTGTACTTTTAGTAGAGATGGGGTTTCGCCATGTTGGCCAGGCTGGTCTCAAACTCCTGACCTCAGGTGACCCACCCACCTTGGCCTCCCAAAGTGCTAAGATTGCAGGCGCGAGCCACTGCGCCCAGCCTCTTTGCTCATTTTTAATTGGGTTATTTGTTTGTTTTTGTTATTGATTTATAGCAGTTCCTTACATATTTTGGAAATGAACTTCTTAGCAGATATATGGTTTGCATTGTGAATATTTTCTTCCATTCCTTAGGTTGCCCTTCACTCTATCGTTTGCTTTCCTGTGTAGAAGCTTTTTAGTTTGATGAAGTACCACTTGTTAACTTGTGCTTTTGTTGCCAGTGCTTTTGGTATCATATTTAAGAAATCACTGCCAAGACCAATGTCATAAAGCTTTTCCCCTATGTTTTCTTCCAGGAGTTTTGAACTCCAGGAGTTTTGAACTTTCGGGTCTTATCTTTAAGTCTTTAATTCATTTTAAGTTGACTCCTGTGTGTGGAGTAAGAAAAAAGCAGGTTTTTTTTGACAGCATTGGTTGAAGAGACTATCTTTTCTTTCCCCATTGTGTATTCTTAGCACATTTGTCAAAGATCAGTTAACCGTATACACATGGGTTTATTCCTGGGCTTTCTATTCTGTTCTATTGGTCCTCTCTCTCTCTCTCTTTCTGTTTTTTTTTTTTTTTTTCCTCTCTTTTAGACAAGTCTTGCTCTGTTGCTCAGGCTGGAGTGCAGTGGTGCAATTACGACTCACTGCAGCCTCCACCTCCTAGGCTCAAGTGATCGTCCCTCCACCTCCTAGGCTCACGTGATCCTCCCACCTCAGCTTCCCAAGTAGTTTTATGATCACACACCATAACCAAGTTGAGTTTATCCTTGAAATGTATGAATTGTCTAACACACAAAAATTAATTAATGGGATACAACAATATAGCACATTAACAGAATGAAGGAAAGAAATCATATGATCATCTTAATGGATACAGAAAAATCATTTGGCTGGATTCAACAGTGTTTCATGATAAAAAGTCTCTCAACAAACCAGGACTAAGAAGGATTTTAACTCACCAATTTGAGGGCTGTATGTGAAAAGCCCACGGCTAACATCATACTCAATGGTGAAAAGCTGAAAACTTTCCCTGTAGGATAGGGAAGAAGGCAAGGATGCGCGCTCTAGTCATTTCTATTCAACATAGAACTGGGAGTCCTAGTCAGAGCAATTAGGCAAGAAATAGAAATAAAAGTATCTAAATTGGAAAAGGAGAAGTAAAATTTTCTGTTTACAGATGACATGATCTTATAATTAGAAAGCCCTAAAGACTTCACACATACACATAAACAAAACAGAACTAATAAAAAAAATCAGTAAAAATTGCAGGACATTGAATCAACATAAAAAAAATCAGCTGTTATTTCTATACACTAACAATAAACTACCTAAAAAGGAAATTAAGAAAATAATTCCATTTATGATAGCATCAAAAAGAATAAAATACTTAGGAATAAACTTAACCAAAGAAGTGAAAGGTTTATACAATGAAAACAATAGAACATTGATGAAAGAAATTAAAGAAGATGGCCGGGTGTGGTGGCTCATGCCTGTAATCCCAGCACTTTGGGAGGCCGAGGCAGGCGGATCACGAGGTCAGGAGATCGAGACTATCCTGGCTAACACGGTGAAACCCCGTCTCTACTAAAAATACAAAAATTAGCCGGGCGCGGTGGCGGGCGCCTGTAGTCCCAGCTACATGGGAGGCTGAGGCAGGAGAATGGCGTGAACCCGGGAGGCGGAGCTTGCAGTGAGTGGAGATCGCACCACTGCACTCCAGCCTGCGCGACAGACCGAGACTCCGTCTCAAAAAAAAAGAAATTAAAGAAGACATAAATGAATGGAAACATATTAAGATATTCTGGGTTAATGGATTAGAAGACTTAATATTATTAAAATGTCCATACTACCCAAAGCAATCTACAGATTCAATGCAATACTTATAAAAATGCCAATGGCATATTTTACATAAATAGAAAAAACAATTCTAAAGTTCATAGGGAGTGACAAAAGACCCCACATAGTCGAAACAATCTTGAGAGAGAAAAACTAAGCTAGAGGCATTATACTTCCTAATTTCAAAATGTTTCACAGAGCTGCAATAATTAAAACTGTGTCATTTAAAATCTCATCTTCTTATAGTTAGAACAGAGGTGCTTAGAGAAATGAGATATAATTTCATTTGCTGTGGTAAAGCCCTGTGATTTCATATATACATATGAAATCAGAATACACACACACACACACACACACACACACACACATATTTTCAATCGGAACCACATTTTCAAATCACTCAATCCCTTTTCATTTCAGACTGACTAATTATATAGAAGTTAGTGTTCACAGTTAGAGTACTACTGATATATTACTCTTAAGAATTCATTTCAACTATTCTGAAAAGGCCTTGTTTTATAATATACAATTGACACAGTTCTGCTTACATTGGATCACTGATATAATACACTTAAATATAAAACTAAACAAAATAGAGGGGCTTTAAAATCTATTAAATCTATTTTATATTGTAATTTAGGTATATGTCTATTTGGGGATGAATACTGTTAATTATGAATGTTTTCATTTGTGAATAACATGAAACGTAACCCAGGATTAACCAACGCCCACTTTCAGCCCTCCCCATTTAGAAGTGTGTTGTTGGTTCAGCTGCTGTGTAATACAGTCGAAGACTGTGCGTCTTTTAATCTTTCTGTTCCACTAGCCTTAGCAGGCTTGCTTTGCCTATTCATATTTATTACCTAATAAATGCAAAATGGTTGTTGCAGCTCCAGATGCCACATCTGTGTCCAAGGAGAAAGAAGGAGGAAGGAAGAGCTCCAGCAATCTGTCCCTTTAATCAGGAAAGCAAAACCTTTCTGAAAAGTTTTCACCTATTTCAAAGAAGCAGGGTCATATGGCAAAGAGAAGTATAGTCATGATTCATCACTTGGGGATGGGCATGTGGCTACTCAGAATAAAATTGAGTTCTGTTAGAAAAAAGGAACAGTGGAGGAGGCTGCTGAGTCAGCAACTAACACTGCTTCATGTGCCCACTTTGGATAAATAAGTTTCATTTCTACAGGCTAAAAGGCATAGATATGTCTAGGTGTGTTCTTATATATTCCTAAATATCAATATAAACATCAATATTTAGAAATGAATTAGCATAGGTAAAGTGTTTAGAATAGTGCCTATTAGGTGCCATAGAAAGATTTGCTATCATTCTTTTTACTATTAGGTATCTATATATCTATATGTGCTTTACAGACAGTTTCTGAAAGTACTTCCTTTCCTCTTCACAATGATTACAACATCTGTTCTTTCTAACTCTAGGGGTACAAGCTGGAAAAGGGAAGAAATGAATCAGGCTACAGGCCAAGTGTCCATCACTGATTCCCAGAGATGCCCGTTGTGTGGTAGGCACTTCCATGTGGACTCTCTACAGGGGCACGTGCATGGGTCCAAGATAGGCATCCCTCAGCTCATGGCCCGTATTCCAGCTTGTAGACTTTTGCTAAGGACGTCCCCTCACCAGTAACCAGCTCTGGTCCCAAGCTCCTGGCTGCATTCTTCAGTGTCCACAAACCCACAGAGACTCCTCATCCTCAAATGTGGGATTGCAGCTTTTCCTGCTGGTTCCTCCTCTTTGCTCTGGCATGTCTCCAGATGTTGTTCTCCCTCTGCCCAAATAGGCATGGAGCAGGGGCAGATCAGAAAGTGTGATGTCCAACCATCCTCCAACCAAACAAAATGCTAGACTATCGTCATTGCACGTGCCCCAGTCTCTCCTGGGCATACCTAAGAGTCTTCCTTTTATGTCGTGAAATGAAGAGTGACCCTTCTGCTCCCAATAAACAGACCCACACACATGACCTTGTCCTGCTGATGTCCTGGAATTCCATCTCTTCCTCCAGTCATTCATCTGTTTATATAGAAAGAAGATTTGGGGGTTTTAGCCTCCCCTTGATACCCTGAAGGGTTATGTGCAGCCTCCTAATACTCATTTTCCTTTAGAATGTGGGCAATTAGAGGCCACTCTGCCATTTGCTTTGAGTTTTAGTAGCTAATTCTGGGTTAACAGTGAAAGTCCTATTTGATATCCTGCTACTCTTGTTATTTTAACCTAATTAGATATTATGTAAGTTGATAAAATGTGCATGTACGAGGAAATAGAGCAGTGTCTCCAAAAAAACTAAGTGAAATTAGTTAGAGAAGCTTGAAAAAGCTGTTATTTAAAAATGCTGTGCCATCAGATGTATGTGAGGTAATACTAAGCGGTTGGAAAACAATGGTAAAATGGGAAGTGATTGTTCACTCAGATTGTTTCATGTGTTTCTTGACACCCTCATCCCATTTTAAAAGATTTTAAACTAGAATTGAAATGTAAAGGAGGTTCATAAAAGAAGATAGGGATTTCCAATTTGCAGGCTCCGGCTCCAAGAACGGTGTGGGCCCTATGGCAAAAGGCAAACAAATACGCAGTCATATGTTTTAGGTTGAAACCAAAGCTTTAGGTTATGTATATTTCATTTTTAAAAGATTTCTCTAACCATCTTTTCAACTAGCTGTTTCTAATCA
Organism: Piliocolobus tephrosceles; assembly: GCF_002776525.5. Lineage (NCBI taxonomy): Eukaryota > Metazoa > Chordata > Mammalia > Primates > Cercopithecidae > Piliocolobus > Piliocolobus tephrosceles. The sequence goes on from NC_045452.1 coordinate 16,051,270, forward strand.
TACTGGATAACAGGGCTTTAGAGCAGCTCGTAGTACCAGCTGCCAGCCTCCAGGTACCCTTGCAGACAGTCTCCCAGCCAGGGAAGAATGTGGAGCAGACTCCCATCTTTCTCACCAAGCCCCCTTCCCTCCTCTTCTCCTTCTTTCTTAGACTATCATTATTCCCTAGCAATTATTGAGTTTTCAGCCTCCTTTTGTATCTCAGGATTCCTGCATCTGCTTCTGTTGCTGGCTGGGGGAGATGGAAAGCTGCAAAGGCGAAGTGGCATGGGGGGAAGATTTGAGAACCATCTGCCTTGGGTTCCTTCTTGATTTTTTTTTTTTTTTTTTGAGATGGAGTCTCGCTCTGTTGCCCAGGCTGGAGTGCAATGGTGCAATCTTGGCTCACTGCAACCTTTGCCTCCTAGGTTCAAGTGATTCTCCTGCCTCAGCCTTCTGAATAACTGGGACTACAGGCGCCCACCACAATGTCTGGCTAATTTTTTTGTATTTTTAGTAGAGATGGGGTTTCACTGTGTTGACCCATGGTGATCTGCCCGCCTTGGCCTCCCCAAGTGCTGGGATAACAGGCTTGAGCCATTGCACCTGGCCACTGCCTTGACTTTTTATCCCGGTTTTCTTCAACCACCTGGAGCAGTAAAACACAACCAGGTATCTATTCCTGTGAGGGTTAATACTGCACCAATAATCCTCATCCAGGCTTATAAGGCTAGTTTACCACAGTTTACCACACTACCGTAATCTTTTGATTGACAAGCATGCCTGTCCTGTGTCTCTTTCCTACCACCCATAGACCCTTTCTATGAATATTGAATGCACAGTTATGCTTTTCAAGTCATTTTATCTTTTATCTTCTTACCAGAAGGAATAGGGAGACAGAGAATCCTGCTACCTATCTACCTACTTACATAGCTATGTGCTCATATATGTTTGTCTATCTACCTGTTCATCTTCCATAAAATGTTGTGCCTGGCACATAGTGAATGTCTGATAAATGCATATTATTGTTACTCTCCATGGTGAATGTTGTAATATTCAGCAGCTGATGATTTGATTCAATCTGTAATTGGCATTTTGTAGTTTTGTCCTTTGGCCAACCTCAACTTCCGATGTCTTCCTTTGCTTCAGTCTGTGTCTTTCCTAATTTTTTCCCTAACTCCAGGCCTGTTCTGATTTCTGATATCCAAAAACTTTCTTTTTTCCTAGCCTTGGGTCCTCCTAGAGAGGAATGGAGAGCTTGATTCTCTGCTTTACCCCGAATATGGACACACAAAAAATAACAAACACGACTGCCCTTTCTGCCTCCTTCTTCCATTCTTCTGTTTTATAGCCCAAAAAGATTTTGAGACAAACTGTAGATTTTTAAAACTTCATAAAATTAAAAAGGCAACCCATATATCTGTGGCACAGATTAATAATAGCATCTGGCCAGGTGCGGTGGCTCACGCCTGTAATCCTAGCACTTTGGGAGGCCAAGGTGGGCGGATCATGAGGTCAGGAGTTCAAAACTAGTCTGGCCAACATGGTGAAACCCTGTCTCTACTAAAAATACAAAAATTAGCTGGGCGTGGAGGCGGGTGCCTGTAATCCCAGCTACTGGGAAGGCTGAGGCAGGAGAATCGTGTGAACCCAGGAGGCGGAAGTTTCAGTGAGCCGAGATTGTGCCCTTGCACTCCAGCCTGGGCGACAGGGCGAGACTCCATCTCAAAAAACACAAAACACAAAAAACAAAAACAAAAACAAAAAACAAACAATAACATCCACTTGGGGTGGATATTGGACCATGCTTGGAAGTAGTGGTGGTGATACTGACAGCAGGAAGTTGAAAGCAGCTTCTATCCCGTCACTCCATTTTCTTCAACAGCCCAGAACACCCAGCTCTTGGTTCACCGAGGCTGTAAATATTTTCTGTCTAATTCCCTGCTGGACCCATTTTGTCTTTTCAAGGCTGCTTCTTTGTCAGAAGGTTTGCAGGCTTCAAAGAGCAGAGATGGTGTGTGTTTTAGGTTTCGGTGGCATCTGCTGCCGGGACCAGCCTTAACTATGGTGTGAGTACTCAGCGGCTCTCCCAGTTCCTGGTATGTGCCAGGTGCGAATCTCCACACTATTAAAGAAATAAGGGAGGGTACTCACCTTTACCTGATGCAGCACAAATGACTTCACGAGACTCACAAGTTCCTGCATGCTCTGGCCCCTGCTTACCTTTCCATCTTCATTTCTCAACACTCCTCATTCCGCTCCCTCTTCCCCTAGTTCCCTGCCCATTGCAAACAAAGAGTTGTTTGCAGGTCCCAGGACAAGCCTCACTGTCTCTCACCTTAGGGTCTTCCCTTTGCCTAGAATGCTCTCCTCTCTTCTACCATACCTTCTCATCCCCATTCTCAGTCTTCCGAGAACTCCCACTTACTATTCAAGTCTCAATTTAGATGTTGCTTTTCCCAGAAATCTTTCTCCATACCTCAAAGACTTAAACACCTGCCAAGGAGTCACGCTTTGTGCAAAGCACCTTTCCACAGCATCACATGGGATTCAATTATCTTTTCACTTATGGATCTCTATAATTTCCATGAAATTAGGAACCATGTTAGCCATTATATCACCATGGCACATGTTAGGAACACAATAAAAATTCATGCAATAATTGACTGTGAATAAATGAGAAGCTACAACTAAACCTGAACAAGGCTTATGCTAGGCACCTACCCCAATTTAGATCCAACTCAGGAGACTGGTGCCAACCTATTGCCCAGGAGAGAACTTTTAAAATCTGTGCAGAGGGCACTTTTCAGCTTCCATGAGGCTGTTCATGCAAAGAGAGGTTGCTTTTAAGAGGCCACTTACCCATCCAAAAAAGGGGTCCAAAGCCAGGGAAGGAGCAAGTGCCGTGAGGGTGACCACTGCCTGGATTTAGCACTGTAACAAGAGGAGAGGGAGAGAAACAGACCTCATCCCTACAAGGGTATTAGGCTTCAAGACAGCATATTTTAGGGAATTAAGAAATCTAATCAGCCTGGTGCACTAAGAGGAAATCTGCAAACTCCCGGGTGTGGAAGAAAGCCGACGTATCCTCGGGGAGATCCTAAATAAAGCGCAGCCGATTACAATTCCTCTGAAAAAGGAAAATGAAAGGACTGAGAAACATCTGCTGTGGTTTCATGAAGGACTGCTCAAGGATGCAGAGTGTAAGAAAAAGAAATTCTTGACAGCACGGATGAGGCACAGAGCCTGTTTGTTCTCCATTGGGCAAAGCTGGTAGGAGATGGGGCCTGACAACACAAAGGCGTGGGTTTAGGATTGTTTTAGACTATAGGGCAAAATAGAAGAGACCAAGGTTTGGTGGACATGAGAGGGAGAGGGGGCACATCCTTCTTCTCCCTGTGCAGACAAGAATGACCCAGTGACCCTGCTGAGCTCTCTCCAGGTTGCCTAGCAACCTGTGAGCTGCGCCCGAGGGCCCCTGTCTGATAGGAGAGGCTATGCACAACCTCCACTTCCCAAGGTCTCCAGGTGCTGGAGATCCCCAAGTGATCTTTCCTAGTGATCCTCAGAGCACCTCAAAATACCTAGGCTTTGTCTGCTTGGTTTCAGAGTCCAAGATGTATATTTCTTTCTGCAAGGCCACTTTCATGCTCATCCCATATAAAGGAAGAACAGGCCAGGCGCAGTGTAATCCCAGCACTTTGGGAAGCCAAGGTAGGTGGATCAGTTGAGGCCAGAAATTTGAGACCAGCCTGGCCAACATGATGAAAACCTGTCTCTGCTAAAAATACAAAAATTAGCTATGCGTGATGGTGCATAGTCTCAGCTACTTGGGAGGCTGGGGCATGAGAATCACTTGAAATCAGGAGGCAGAGGTTGCAGTGAGCTGAGATCATGCCACTGCACTCCAGCCTGGGTGACAGAGTGAGACTCTTAAAAAGACGATTGTCCCAGGCCTTATCCCTGAAAAATCCCCAAAGAGAAGAAGTTCAGATCTGACTAGAGTAAGTGCTCACAAATCTTAGATGTAATCCTGGAATCGCTGAGCTGGAAGAGAGCTCAGATGTCCTACAGCCCAATCTCCTGCAAATACAGGAATGTAAAAATGTAAAAGCCCAGGTAAGATTTAAACACAATTTTAGGCAAGAGTCATGTCAGAATTTTCAAAGGATTCAAAGTATTTTCAGGAAATACATGCTATTGGTATGCAGAGAATAAAGTGCTGACCATGGCCTGGGGAGAGTCCACAAAGCCTTTGGGAAGCAGTAGGGGTTAGTGTAGGTCCTGAAGGCCAAATTTCAAAGGTGAAGAGCAGCCAGAAGTCCTCTGAGAAAGAGATAAGGCAGGGCAGGAGAACCCTGAGGACTGCCTGAAGAAAGAATGCCCTTAGACAGTGGTAATCAGGACATGAATGGAGCTTACCTCAATGGTGTGCTTATGTTTCCAAATGTTCCAGTAATCTGAATCTGTATAACTAAGTACCCCAAGATGTGGTAGCCTAGAATAACTACCATTTTATGGTATCTCATGATTTCATTGGTCAGGGATTCAGACAGGGCTCAGCTGGATGATTCTTCTGCTCCATCCCACATCAACTTGAGTCACTCATGGTATTTGCCTGGTAGCTGGTCTGGGCTGCATTGTACAAGATGGCTTGCTCACATGCCTGGTGCCTTGATGGAGATAGCTGGAAGGCTTGATGTAGTCAGGCACTCTCCTCTTCCATGTAGTCTTAGGGCCTCTCCACAGAGCAGTCTGACTTCTTACATAGCTGCTCAGGGTTTCCAAAGAGTATTTCAAGAAACCCAAGCAGAAGCTATAAGATTTCATATGTCCTAGTTTCAGAACTTCCCCAGTGTCATTTCTGCCAAATTCTATTTGTCAAGTAAGTCACTAAGACCAGTACAGATTCAATTAGACTTTCCCCTCAAGCATCCATTTCCACAACAAATATTTATAAATTTCCTACTCTGTGCCAAGCCTTTGCTTACTACTACTAAGGTTGCAAAAGTGAATCATTCATGTTCCTAATCTGGAGAAATTCGTGGTCTAATTGTGGAGGCAGTTGTATGTTTATAATATCCATATCGTGTGATAAGAACTAATAAAAGTGGGGACTAAATGCAAAAGAGCTTAGAGAAAAGGTAGCCTATCTTAGAATTTAACAAACTAAGTTCTGTGGGCTGAATCCAGTCTGTAGACTGTTTTTATGAATAAAGTTTTATTGGAACACAGCCATGCTTATTTATTTACATATTATCTGTGTCTGCTTTGGCACTATAATGGCAGAACTGAGTAGCTGCAACAGAGACTATATTACCTGCAAAGCCTAAAATATTTACTCTCTGGTCTTTGACAGAAAAAGCTTGTTGACTCTGGATCTACCTCAGTAGGTATGGCTGAATTCCAGGAACCGTAAATCTAAATTTGGAGCAATTGTTCAGAATTTGTTAGTGTATTTGGATACTGACATTTCTCCTAGATTTATTTCATTTTCTACCTTGATTTTCTCTTTATTTTTATTTTAAAATATATTTTACTTTCCTTATACTCTGTATGTTTTATAATATTTTTATCATAGAAAATTGTATTTATCCAGAACCTTCTATATGCAAACTTTGTACTAGACCTTGTTTGTAAAGAACTTACAGTCTAGTAGTGGAAAATCCAAGTATTAATTATTAAACAAGACAAAACACTAGGCAGAAGTATGAAAAAGGAACAAGGTTAAGACAAACTATATACCAGTCTTTGCATATTCATTTAAATTCTACAATAACCTTATGAGCTACATATTACAAGACCATTTTATAAATGTGGAAACTAAGGCTCAGAGAAATAAACTTAACCCAAGAATAGTTAATAGGTGGTATAACTGAAATTCATTTAGAAATTTACCATTTGGCCTGTTTGTTCTATTACTGCATACTTCATTGCCACAATTTGTATTTGGTTCTTCCTCAAATCTGCTGGTATTTTTTTTTTTTTTTGCTCTGCTATTAAATTACTGACCCTCTTTCTTCCTTCATCTCTTTGAATATTTTAAACATACTTAACTTGAAAGCCCATCCCAATCTATCCTTGGCTCCAAACATGTTGGAATACTAGGTAAAATGTAACATACTGACAGCTAGAAAGACAGATAAATTTCCCTGACTGAGTTACCATGTCTATAAAATAGTGCTGTTAATTTGTATTATTATTATTCATGGTTCTGAGGGTGTGACTCTAACATTTGCTATGTCTGACAGCATTCACTGACATTTATTCATTTTGAAGTTTGTAATTTTTTACTACAAGCCCATCTGTAGTGGCACTTATTTTCCTTTGTAAATTCTATTGTATATGTCCTGATTTATGGAGATATCCTATTGAGTAGTTTAGCATTTGCCTGTATGGAGGACTTATTGGATTTACCTGTCTGGACCAACTTCTTCAAATTCTTTCTAGTTTGGAGTTCCTGAACAACATGGACAGTGTTAATTTGGATTCCATGCTTCATGGCACAGGATTGGAGCACTAATTATTCAGTGATGACTTTCTCTTCCTCTAGCTCAGGTGGTCAACAAGTTTCCTTGTTCTTTCTCCAAGTAGTAGAAGACAGTAAAGGTAATATGTTTTATTTTTGTTTGAGAGTTCTGCATCTCTATAATTTGTCTTCTTTTGTGCCATCTGTGAGTTGAGATTTATCATATTCTATTTTTCTTGAGACCAATATTAAAGGTATTACTTTCTCTTCTTCTAGTAGTTATCCTGGAAATTTTCACAGGTATATTTAACTTTAAACAAATCTAAAGTTTATCTTCTTGCACAATTGAAGAACTATAGAATGTTTTATGCTGCTTGCCTTCAAATGATATAAATGATGTTTATTTTAGTTCTTGTTTAACATCACAAATAAGGCATAATTTTATTCCTTTCCACATTCTAAGATTGTTTATATTCATCCATATTTACTTTTCTTCCCTTGCTATCTTTCCTTTAATCTGATGCCTCTTTTGAAGCTTGTTTTTCTTCTTTTTGAAGTACAAACTTTGAAGGTTTCTTGGCACTAAATACTATTATTTTTTGTTTTCCTTTAAAAATATATTTATTTAACCCTTGTTCTTGAAAGATGGCTTCTTTGAATACTTATATTCTAGATTGACAGTGTTTTTTTAGTACTTACTAGTCCATTGTCTTCTTTTTTCCATTTTTGGAGATGAGAAGTCAGCTGTCAGTCTATAGGCCTTTTGACAGTAATACGAGTTTTTGTTTTCTGGGATTTATTATATTCTGCACCTACCAAGTAATACCTTTCAGTGATTTTGAAAATTTTTCAGATAATGACCTTTTAAAATATGACATCCTTTTCTCTAGTCTTTCCATTATCTCCTTTTGGACACCAATTAATTATCGTTAGACCATCTTGCTCTACACTTTATGACTCCTGACTTCTTTTTCACATTTGTTGTTTTCTGTCTTTCTTGACTGCTATCGTGGTAATTAATTAAACCTATCTTCCAGTTCACCAAGATTGTCGTCATCTCTATATAACATGCCCTCTAATTTGTTCATAGTTTGTAATTCTCGTTTATTCACTTATTATTTCCAAAAGTTCCATTTGATTTTTTTTTCCATTTTTTTCTGACCAATTTTGATAGTTTCTTTTAGGGAGAAAGAGGATACCTTTTTTCATACTTTTAATGCTTATTTCTTTAAATATGTTATATATCCTAATTTTTTTTCTTATCTATGTTAATTCCAACACTGATCATCTTTATGAGTCAGTTCTGCAATCTGGGTTTTGTTGTTATTCTTCTTTTTTCATCTTAATCATGGTGGCTTGCTTCTATACATTATGTAATTTGTTACTGTGAGTACATATTTCATGGAATGTTATTCCTCAGAGACCTGAGTTAAAGTACATTCCTCAAAAGAGGATTTTACTTATACTCTGCACTACTAAAACACTGGACTACTTTCAACTACATTTTTGGTTTGGAATTTTTTTTGGATTATAGTCACATGTGAATTCTGGACCCAAACTTATGTGCAGATGGGCTTGTGGGTAGAAATTCTTTGGGAGGCCTTAATCTACTTTATCCAGAAAAAAGCAAACATTCCAACCCTGCTTTCTGAAAAGCAGATTTATGGTTTTATTTTATTTTTCCTAAATCACTTATGACAATCTTGTTTTAACTTATGGATTCCTAATTCAATGTCCCCTCTGAGAAAGTCCTAAGTTTTGTCTATTATTATTTTTGGTGCATAGTTTGTTAAATCCTAAGTTGTAGGTCACCAGAAATTGGTAGATAGTCTTAGAAAAAATACTAATTTTCCTTCTGAACTATATTTTCCATTCTGTCAAACCTCTGGAGATTTCCTTAGTTTTTATATTTTATTCAGAATTTTAATGAATTCTGTTCCAGAAAGATTTCTTTGGTCATCTATTTCATCTGGAAACAAAAGTCATGGGCTGTTTTTCTAACCCCTGTCTCATGGACAAAACAGCAAGTCAGGCTATGCACGTTATGGAGTGAGAGCAGTTCCAGGGTTCTGCCTTAAGCAGGCCTGAGGTCTCAGTTCCTGCTCCTGGGTGGGTATCTAAACACTGGTCCCAGCCCCTAAGGTCCAATTTTTGTTCTAATACCAATCTGGATATTTATCTCAATGCCCGATCACCTCATCTTTTTTGTTTTTTTTTTTGAGACAGAGTCTCTGTTGCCAGGCTGGAGTGTACTGGTGTGATTTCGTCTCACTGCAACCTCTGCCTCCTGGATTCAAGTGATTCTCCTGCCTCGGCCTCCCAAGCAGCTGTGACTATAGGTGCATGCTGCCATGCCCAGCTAATTTTTGTAGTTTTGATAGAGATGGGGTTTCACCATGCTAGTCAGGTTGGTCTTGATCTCTTGACCTCATGATCTGCCCACCTCGGCCTCCCAAAGTGCTAGGATTACAGGCATAAGCCACCGTGTCCAGCCACCTCTTTGTCTTTAAATTCACTCTTTGTGGCACCTTGGAATTATCTTTTATTGCAATAAAATACATCTCCATTTTTATTTTCATTGTCATTACCTTTAACATTTCTATCTGAGTCACAGTGAAGCATCATCATTATGAGGGCAGTCTCTCAAGCTGGACTTCCAGGCTGTCCTGGCTCCACAACTCTCTAGTTGTAACATCTTGGACAAGTAATTTAACCTCTGTGTGCCTTATATCTCTTCATTGATCAGACAGGCATAATCACCATGCCTGCCTCTTAGAGTTTCTGTGAGGATTCAATGAGTCAATCCACATAAAGCACTTAGAATAGTCCTTGGCATATGATCTGTGTGATCTGAGCATTAACTAGTATCAACAGTGTGTATTTAGACCAAGAGACTTTCTGTTTCAGCTCAGGCTTTCCCAGGCGGACCTCGCTCCCTCCAGGTCAAGGTTCTTTCCATTACACCATGAGGTCTACCCAGGGATAGGAGAGGGGTTAAGTCAGGAGATGTGTGAGATTTGGTGGGGTAAGACAGAGATCTCCTTCCTAAATTTGAGACATAAGGTAGAGGCTTGATTGTTGAATGATAAGGCAAAATTCTACTTCATATAATGAGCCAAGTGTGATGCCTAGGGCTAAATTTAAGGAAGCACTGTTTCCCTTTTTTTTTTTTTTTTTCTTTTTTTTTTTGAGACGGAGTCTCGCTCTGTTGCCCGGGCTAGAGTGCAGTGGCCGGATCTCAGCTCACTGCAAGCTCCGCCTCCCGGGTTTACGCCATTCTCCTGCCTCAGCCTCCCATGTAGCTGGGACTACAGGCGCCTGCCACCTCGCCCGGCTAGTTTTTTTGTATTTTTAGTAGAGACGGGGTTTCACCGTGTTAGCCAGGATGGTCTCGATCTGCTGACCTTGTGATCCGCCCGTCTCGGCCTCCCAAAGTGCTGGGATTACAGGCTTGAGCCACCGTGCCCGGCCCAGGAAGCACTGTGTCTCAAGGTTGTGCCCGTGGCATCCCTGCACTGATGTAACCTAGAGAGTTAGTACCCCATTATTTTTCACTTGCTAGGCTCCTCACTGGCCTCAGCCTCATATGACCGTGATCATCACCCTTGTATAGTGAGAAGATCAGAGAGGTCGTAGCTTATCCAAAATTATATTTCTGAAAACCGACAGAGCTGTGATTGAAACTCAGTTTGCCTGACTCCGGAGAACTTGTCCTTAAATATTGGGTGCAACTGCTTTGAGTCTGATTGAGGTAGGTACCATAAAAACAGAGTGAGAGTATCACATGGAATTTGTTCAAAGAGCTGAGACCAACTGGTGGACAACACACTTCAAGAAACAAGACTTCACTGCATTGAGTGCTCGTCTATCAAGGACCACATGTCAACCTCAGCTGGTAGAAGGCAGCTGCCTTGCCTCCCTGGTTCCCTGTCAGCCTCATCCATGGCTCCATCCCCTTCTGTTCCATTCATCTTGGGTGGCATTTGGTGTCCTCCCCTGGTAGAATACACCTGCAAGTCCAGGGGAATAAAAGCTGAAGTCAGGGCCTGGATAGATTTGGAGGGTAGTAAAAACTGGTCTCGGCCTGGCACGGTGACTCATGCCTATAATCCCTGCACTTTGGGAGGCTGAGGTAGGCGGATTGCCTGAGGTCAGGAGTTCGAGACCAGCCTGGTCAACATGGAGACTACTAAAAATACAAAATTTAGCTGGGTGTGGTGGCAGGCACCTGTAATCCCAGCTACCCAGGAGGCTGAGGCAGGAGAATTGCTTGAACCTTGGAGGCAGAGGTTGCAGTGAGCTGAGATTGTGCCATTGTACTCCAGCCTGGGCGACAAGAGAGAGACTTAGTCTCAAAGAAAAGTAAAAAATTGGTCTCCAAGATAGAATGGACATATCAGTAGAAATTAATTGACCACAAATTAGATTAGAGGAAGGGTAGAGCCTGAATAACTCAGGACTTATATCCTTGTGTCCTTGGTGGAGACTAGCACAGTGCCTCATCTCTATTTAATGTTTGATTGGCAAGTACTCTTATTAAACACAATTTGAACCTTTTCCTCTTTCCTAGGAGACAGATGAATTTCTATCTATACTCAGTATGCTTAAGATTTACTAGAACACAGGCACAGCTAGATAAACTATCCTGTGAAATTCGCCTGAATGTGATAAAGAACTCTGCTACTCAGTGGTAGGGCTCAAAAACAGTGCCACACAATGAAAGCCTCAGAAGCAAACATTTTTCTGTGACTTTCTCCCACCCTCCTGCCTCTGACCCCTCATTCTTCCCTGAGACTACCCATAGAAACTAGAATCTCTCTTCCCCAAGGCAGGACATAGAAACCAGAACTTTTTCCTCAAAGCCAGCCATAAAACCTAAAAATAGTATTATAACTTCCCTCTACCTTTCTGTGTAAAAATTGGCCATAAAGAAATTATATGGCTTATCTTGTTTGGTTGTAGGTCATAAGACCCTAATTCCAGAGGGCCTTATCCCATACCCAGAAGGGAGAACTACTGCACAGAGAATCTAAGAAGAATCTAGACAACCCTCGCTGGATTTTTCCACTCCGTCTGTTAGCATTCGATCATATGCCTTTTGTCCAGTCATATTTCTGCATGGCTGTCCATACCTTGTTGAACCTAAGCACAAAATGGAAAGTTTCCCCTGTATCTTTGGGTCTTCATTCTGAAGGCTCCCATGTTATGTAAAACTATGATCAAAAAATATGCATGCTTTTTCTCCTATCAGTCTGCCTTCCGTCAGTGATTTTCAGTGAACTTCCAGAGAGTGAAGGGGAAGTTTTCCCTTGGCCCCTACATCAGTTTCCTCAATACCTGCCATGCAGAAAATCTAAACTAAGACGTGTCAAACAACAAGGTATCCAGTTGGTAGAGGAGCTCTTACTGAGTGACACTGGGGAGGTGTTGGGTAAAGATCTATTTTAGACTTTCAATTAATTATCTGAAAGCAGGATTCAGGAGTGTAAAGGGAGACTGGCAGGTGTATTCTACCAGGGGAAACAGCAAATGCTGCCCAAAAAGAATGGAACAAAAGGGGATGGAGCATGGGTGGGGCTGACAGGGAACCAGGGAGGTAAGGCACCTGCCTTCTACCAGCTGTGGTCAACATGTGGCTCATGATGGATGAGTATTCAATGGGGTGAAGTCCTGTTTCCTGAGATATGTTGCCCAGCAGTTGGTCCCAGCTCTTTGAACACGTTCCGTGTGATACCCTCTCCCTGTTTCCATGGTACCTGCCTCGCTCATACTCAAAACAGCATCACCTAGTGTTGAAGGGCAAGTTTTCTGGAGTCAGGCAAACGGGGTTTCGATCACAGCTCTGTCTGTTTTCAGAAATATAATTTTGGATAAGCTACGACCTCTCTGATCCTCTCACTATACGAGGGTGATGATCACAGCCAGATGAGGTTCAGGCCAGTGAGAAGCCTAGCGAGCAAAATTTAAGGAGGCACTAACTCTCTAGGTTATATCAGTGCGGGGACACCATAGGCAAAACCCTGAGAAAGAGTGGTTTCTTAAATGTGTAGCATTGGGCATCACACCTGCCTCATTCTAGTGGAGGAGTGACTGGTGATGATTATGTCTACCTCATAGAGTTGAGATGAGAATGAAATAAAATCTTACAGGGAAAGTTAATTACAGAATGTCTGATATATGGGAACTGTGAGTATTCAGGTACCTTCCTCTGTCCTTATCTTCCTAACCCATTTCCAGCATGTGCTACTCTCATCACTCAATGGGGAGGTGACTTGAGGAATCTGTTAGAAAGTTCAAGCCTTTTGAAGGATAAGAGAGTACCCGTTAGAAAGAAGAGACCCTTGTCCTTTTCAGAGCGAAAAATGAAAGGGGGCTCAAAGGGCGGGCCCTCTGGGTAGCTGACATTTGCAAACAGTAATATACATTGTTGTATATAGAAAGAAGATGTTTTATTACTTTTTTTTTTTTAGACAGAGTTTCGCTCTTGTTGCCCAGGCTGGAGTGCAATGGCGCGATCTCAGCTCACTGCAATCTCCGCCTCCTGGGTTCAAGCAATTCTCCTGCCTCAGCCTCCTGAGTAGCTTAGATTACAGGTGCCCACCACCATGCCCAGCTAATTTTTGTATTTTTAGTAGAGACGGGGTTTCACCATGTTGGCCAGGCTGGTCTCGAACTCCTGACCTGAGGTGATCCACCCAACTTGGCCTCCCAAAGTGCTGCGATGACAGGCATGAGTACCTGCGCTCGGCCACATATTGTCAAATGGTGGTAACTCACTACTGCAAGCACTGATGGCTCCTGCTCAGTTTCCATTCCTCTCACTCTTTTCTGGGAGAGACCACCTTTCACAACAGAAACTGAACAGAACTGCCTGCTTTCTCAAACTCCCCTTGCAGATATGGCAAGAATATATAAATCTGCACAGGCCAGTAGGGCTAGAGAAGAAGTTTCAGGATGTTTCTGGGAATAATTTTCTTTTCTAATGAAGAGAGAAGCACTTAGGATGCCTCAATGTCACACAGCTGGGCAAGTGGTCCTGACCTAAGTTTGTTTAACTCTGTAACTATCAGTTATCTGTAACTATCAGTTCTGTAACTATCAGTTACTGATATGGTTTGCCTGTGTCCTTACCCAAATCTCATCTTGAAGGATACGCCCATAATTCCCAGGTGTTGTGGGAGGGATCTGGTGGGAGATAATTGAATCAGGGGGCAGGTCTCTCATGCTGTTCTCGTGATAGTGAATAAGTCTCACGAGATCTGATGGCTTTATAAGGTGGCGGTTTCCTTTGCAAGCCGTCTTTGCCTGCTGCCATGATTATGAGAGTTCCCCAGCCACGTGGAACTGTAAGTCCAGTTAAACCTCTTTCTTTTATAAATTGCCCAGTCTCTGGTATGTCTGTATCAGCAGCATGAAAATAGACTAATACAGTTGCTTTGTGAATGCTTGGAGTACCAGAATTTCTGAGTCGAATGCTAATTTAGAAGTTAAGCTGGGCACGGCGGCTCATGCCTGTAATCCCAATACTTTGGGAGGTGGAGGTGGGGGGGCTGCTTGAGCTCAGGAGTTTGAAACCAGCCTGGGAAACATGGCAAAACCCATCTCTACCGAAAATACAAAAAATTAGCCCGGAGTGGTGGTGTACACCTATAGTACCAGTTACTCAGGAGGGTGAAGTAAGGTCTCTTGAGCCTGGGAGGCCGAGGTTGCAGTGAGCCAAGATCGTGCCACTGCACTCCAGTCCGGGTGACAGAATGAGACCCTGTCTCCAAAATAAATATATAAATAAAATAAAAGTCCCTAGGAAGCAAAAGTTTGACTCAACTGTTTTCTTTATTTTTTTAAAAATTGTTTTATTCCCCTCTACAGTTTCTGAATTCTTCTTGAAAGGTAACTTTGTCCTTTCAGATCTGGTTAAGAGGGACAGCTTTTGAGAGGCATGGTAGTACTGACCAGTCAGGTCTGGAACCGTGAGGAAGGAGGGGAAAAATCAAGAAGCAAAAGGTTGAGCCCAGTGTGGGCCCACCTGTGTCTTCTATCTTGTTCTCTGTGATTGTGAGGTTGGCATCATTTCTGTGATCTGGAGGCTAGCAGCTGAGCTGTCAGCAAGCTTCAGGGGGCAGCCCTTGGCCCCAGCCTAGAGCAAGCACTGGGGGTTTGTCTGCAGAAGCAACTGCTGAAAGCAATTGTGGGATACCTTCAAATTGACAACAGGAGAGATGGTGCAAATTAATAGTGCAGTGCCTTCATCTGGGGTGTGAGGGAGGCAATGAGAGAGAATAATCAGCAAAGCTTGAGCTGGGTGAGGTCAATTATAGGAGGTAATATGGAAGATGTAAGCTTGGAGATGGGAACTCAGAAAAATCACAGAATGGTTTTGATGCAGGAAGGGATACTGGAGATTTTCACATTTGGTATGTTTCCATCCAAATTATACTTTAAAGGGAGACACCTTTTTTGTCAAGGACTCAGTAGCCAATTGTTTTGGCTTTGTTGGCCATAAGTCTGCGTCACAACTACTTTGCTCCGCCACTGTGGTGCAAAAACAGCTGTAGATAATGTATGAATGAACGGACATGGCTGTGTTCCATTAAAGCTTTATTAACAAAAATAAATGGTGGCCCAGCTTGGTCTGTGAGATGTAGTTTGCCAAGCCATAATATAGGATCCTAAAAAGACAGTTATAGTATCTCCTCTATGCAAGGCACTGTCCAAACCGTGGAAATAAATATAAATAAAAAAGTCATGGGCTGGCCTATTTTTTTTTTAAGGATTTTACGGTTTCTTCCCTCCAGCTACCACCACTTTTTTTTTTTTTTAAATCTCAATCACCATCACCACCAGTCCTTTGCATTAAGCGTCTTCTGTGGATTGACTCCATCCTTGGAGCTTTATATGTTATTTTTAAACTTCAGTCTCACAACATAGGTATTATCTCCATTTTACTGACTAAAGAAATCAGAGCTGCAGCTTGTCCAAAACTCTGGAGCTCATAGGTGCTAAAGCTGGAATATAAATATCAGTCTTTCTTATTTCAAAGTACCTGCTTATTCTAAGAGGCATTATGGATTCAGAAGAGGGAATCCGGACATAGCTTCTTGGAAGTGAATTCTGGCATTGTGACTTTGGGCAAGTGATCTAACTTTTCTGTGACTCACTTTCCTCATCTCTAAAATGGAGACAATAGAAGCACTACTTTGGGTATGTGATGGTAAATTAAGTGCATCTCCTCAACATCCTACAATGAACAGGGTATCACCTTGATAGAGTTTGGATATTTATCTCTGCCCAAATTTCATGTTAAATTGTAATCCCCATGCTGGAGGTGGGGCCTGGTGGGAAGTGTTTGGATCATAAGGTCATAAGCTTGCTGCTGTCTTTGTGGTAGTGAGTTCTCATGAGATCTGGTCATTTAAAAGTGTGTGGCACCTCCTCCCCCGCTCTCTGTCTTGCTCCTGCTTTCACCATGTGAAGTACCTGCCCCTGCTTTGCCTTTCGCTCTGAGAAAAAGCTTCCTGAGGCCTCCCCAGAAGCAGATGCTGGTGCCATGCTTCCTGTACAGCCTGCAGAACTGTGAGCCAATTAAACCTGTTTCCTTATAAATTACCCAGTCTCAGGTATTTATTTATAGCAATGCAAGAACAGACTAATACACACTGTCACCCCAATAAGAAATAATGATCTGACTGTAAATGTCAATATCACCAAGGTTTAGAAATATCACTGCAGTGTTTTGAACAACGAGGAGAAATAGGGGGCAAGAGTGATTTATCTGCTCTCAGAGTTGTTTAGGGGTAAAGGTAGGACAAGAATTCATTTCTATAGCATCCATATCCTGAGCTGTTTCTCCTCCCCTACATTGCCACAGGGACAGCTGTGCAGTGAGTAGTGGTGATCCAAATAGTGGAAACTATATGTGCAAAAAGATTAGAAGCAGGAAGAAACAGTACAAACTTATGGTCTGGGACAGAGCAACCTGACTCCCTTGATTTGGATAGTTAGTGTAGGGGAGTCACAAGGAGCAAGTGAGAGAGGTGGAAAGTGGCTCCTGGTTAAAAGCTCAGAGTTTGTGAAGAGGCAATAGGGAGCCATGGTGGGTGTTTGAGCAGAGGAGTGATGCCTAGCTGTTAAAACCAGGGAGGATCTGGCTGTGCAGGAAGAGACTGGCATCTGTTAGATTAGCTGGCAGGGGACTGCAGTTCTCTTGTCTGAAGGCCTGAGGCTCCAGACAAGATGGACAAGGTAGGGGAAGAGATGGGCTCTCAAACAGCTAGTGGAGGGGCCTCTGTGTGGCTCATAGATGGTATGTGCTCTGCCTTCGATCAGAGCCAAATAGAAGCTGATGACCCCGACCGTGTGTGCCAACCTTCCTCTGCACAGCCCCAAGTGATTTGGTGCCTGCTAATGAGATTTTCTGGAGGGCCGTTAAAGATCATTAAAAAGCAGTTTTTGCAAACCTAATATTAGCTTTTAAGTAGTTAGCAGGGGTGAGCCCTTGCCACTCAGTGTTAACCAAAGCAAGTGATGACCTGCCACTCAGGAAACGGAGGTGATAGTAATCCTTCAGGTCCCAAGGACAATGGGGGTGCTTCTGAGGCAATTCTATTCCATTTATTTCTATTTGATCCACAAAAGTGTTCTTTGGACAATCTTTTCATTGCTAGAAATGTGCTAATCACTAGAGAATACTAATAGTGATGATAGTAATAAGAGTAGGAAATTTATTGAGTATCTACTCTAAGGAACTATACTAAGTGCTTTATATAAACACTCTCTCTAATCCTGTAACTTAGCTGCAAAGTAAGTACAATTAACCCTGTTTTCCACATGAGAATTTTAAGATGAGAAAACTAAAATCCAGATTCTTAGAATCTCACTATCTAATGGGCCAAATGCTTAAACAGATGAATGTTATATCATATGCTAAGAGTGGAAATATGCAGTCATACTTACTAACATTTATTGAATGTGCCAGGTACTGTTCTACTTTCCAGGTAAGAGCTCATTTATTTCTCATGAAACACTATAAGGTGGTTACTATAATCCCTGTTTTCCAGATATGGAAAGTGAGATATAAAAGTAATTCTTTTACAGCACTGATCTCGTTCTGCCCTTTATTACACAAATAATTGTCTATTGTTTTTTTTTGTCAGAAAGCAGTTATAACAAACTTGCCTAAAATTAGACAACTAGTCAGAGGACAAGAAGGATACAAACTCAGTTATCAAGTTAGTTAATTGACTTAACATGCATTTTATTTACCTATTTTACTGCGTAAGCTTAACAAAAATAATTATCTGTGAAGAAGGTTGTTGAAACGGTTTCAACTATCTGATCCACATGAAATATTTAGCGGAATTCCTGGCTTATTTTGCATGATTTATAACAGCCTCACCTGGGCTGTTTTGTTTACTCTTTATTCTCAGTGCCCAGAACATTGCCTGCACAAAATAAATCCTCATTAAATATGTACTGAATGTGTTAAAATGTCAGCTGTTGTGATTGTTACTGAGGAAAGAGGACGCATAGCTTTACATCACAATGCATGAAGTCATTTGACATGGCAACAAAGAGTAAGTTGTGTTGGAGTGAGAAAAGACAAGCATGGCGGGGGGAGGGGGGACTTCTCTGACTTACATAATCTATAGGATGGCTGAGATGCTGCAGGTGCAAAACAGCATCCAAAGCTTGGGAAAGTTATCTTGAGGTGTCTGGGAGAAGAGATGTGTGCGTAGCAGAGGTGGTTACTATAGAAGTCAACACGTTCGCTAGCAAAGGAGGTGGGAACCTGGGGTAGAAGAATTCTGTGCTGAGAAGAAAGGCTGGGTTTCCTCTGCAGAGGTTGTGTCTCCCTATGGCCTTAGGAGAAAGGCAACCAGTGAGAGGAGAAGAAAATAGGAAGGGTATCTTTGGAACTGGAGAGATTGACTGAGAAGTCCAAGGTGGAGAGTTTCAAAAAGGAGGTTATCGACAATGTCAGACACTGCAGAGTTCTATTTAGGACTCAGCTGTTCTATTTTAGGGGGATAGCTCCAATGTCTGATCTAGGGTAGCACATATAAACACGTGTTGTGTGAACCTGCTGAAGGTCACAGCGTAAGTGATAGGTTCAGGGCGTGGACTCCAGTGTTTAATTCCCAAGCCTCTGTTCTTAACATTGTTTCTATCCTTATGTCACCTCTCAATGCCTCCCTTGACTTCTAAGCTTGCAAATCCCTTGAGCAGATCTCTCTTTTGTGCCCTTGATTCTTCCTGGAATGCTCATCCTTCTCTACATATGTTAGATGAATTTTTTTTTGTGATTTTTAAAAGGATTGGTCTTTTGTTATTAAGTCATATCTGATTCTTCCCAGCTGTAAGTCATTACATGTATTTTCTTATTTGTAATTCTTTTATAGCACTGATCTCGTTCTGCCCTTTATTACACAATTAATTGTCTTGTTTTTTGACCCACCTGGGACTCTTTAGGGCAGGATGGTGTTCTTTATCTTGGTGTCCCCCGTGATACCTAGCACAGTGCTTTCGATGTAGCATGGGATCAGTAACACTTGTTAAGTTGAAATAAGACATAAACCTAAGTGTATTTCTCTCCATCTGTTGCCTCCAAACTGGTCTTTAGAGATTCCTGTCGTCTATAGATCCAACATTTACATAAAATTTAAAGGAGACTCTAAAAATACTCTTGGGCAAAGAGATGCATGAAAGAGTGCAAAAATATATATGTAGATCAATAGGGCACTAGTTAAATAAACTTTGATATATTCACAGCTGTAACAAGGAATATGCTTATAAACAGCTATGGAGTGATCTTTAGATTATATTCTGGATTAAAACAAGTAAGTTAAACAGAGTGGAGAAAAAGATGCATGACTTAAGAAAGTGGGTGAAGAAATAAATTATATATGTATACTTATATTTATGATGGGAAGATAAACCAAAAGCACAAATAGAAAACGTATTACATATCTGTAAGGTCAGTGAAGAAACAAGGGGGATGGGGAAGAAGCGAAATATCTCTGAATATACCTCGCTTTGTAGATTCAACTCTGGAAACAGGAAGATGTTTTACATAATCACAAAGCAAAATCAAATTTACAAAATAGCTATTTGTAAAAATTGAAGTCAAAGTGAAAGACATATGCTAAACTGTGTGTGTTGGGATTATGGTCTAACCAAATAGAGAATTATTTCAAGTGATTTCAAAACACAGTAATTTGACTGCATCTCTAGTGGGATGTACTCTGTGGATAAAAATATCTATAAAATAAATTTAAGCATCTGCAGTAGTCAGTGTTGATGTAGTGTTGATATCTTGTTGATTATTCTGATACTTTTTTGTATACATTATGAGATAAGTACTTATTGAGAACCAGAATTATTAGTGTAAAGGACATAAAAGTGTCAGATTGAAGAGATTAAGTGAAAATTCCATAGTCCTGAATTTGATTTGGAACTCATTAAGCAATTCATAATAGATTTCTTCATTTAAACCAACAATGACAACAAAACAAAACCTGTGTTCCAGCCCAAACCACTGATATAGCCTAGATGCAGTGACCAACCCTGCAACAGTGAACTCCCCTAGTGATCATAATGTGGTCTCTAAATACCTTTCCCAATAAAAGCAACTAGGAATCTCTAGAGAAATATCTAATTCTAGATCTGGGAAAGACAATAAGATATACCTGAAATCATCTTCCTGAAACCTAGGAAGCCATTATAACTATGGGAATGTGTCAAGAAGACATGGAAGTCACCTTCATGAGGCATTTATTGGCAAAAAGAGACTAACTGCAAAATATATTTAAATCTGTATTCATAATGATATTTAAGCCCAAACAATGTTTTTATTTTTGATCAAATCACTCTTTTATCCAAACCTCTGCAATGGTTTCCCTTTTCACTCAAAATAAAAATCAAACTTTTTACAAAACCCCAAGGCCTAACTTGATTCGTCCCCATTCATTCTCTGAACTCATCTTCTGCTATTCCTTGCTCACTCTGGTTTAGCCCCACTGGCCTCATTCTCATCATTGGACATGCCAGGCACCCTCCCATTTCAGAGCCTTTGCACTGGCTGTCCCCTGTCCTGAGATGTGCTTCCCTCCAGGTAGGCACATGGGCCACCATTACTTCCTTCGGAAATAATCTCAAATGTCACTGTATTTGTTTCCCAGAGCTTCCATACCAGAGTACAACAAACTGAGTGACCTAAAACAATAGAAATGTGTGGTTTTTTTTTTTTTTTTTTTGAGACAGAGTCTTGCTCTGTCGCCCAGGCTGGAGTGCAGTGGCCGGATCTCAGCTCACTCACTGAAAGCTCCACCTCCTGGGTTTATGCCATTCTCCTGCCTCAGCCTCCCGAGTAGCTGGGACTACAGGTGCCCACCACCTTGCCTGGCTGAAATGTGTTCTTTCACAGTTCCAGAGCTTAGAAACTTTAAGTCAAGTTGTGAGGACCAGTCTATCTTGGAAGCCTTTAGGGGAGGATCCTTTTTTGCCTCTTCCAGCATCTGGTTTGTTGGCAATCCTTGACATTCCTCTGCCTGCAGCTGCATCACTCCAGTCTCAGCCTCTGTTGCCACATGGGCATTTTTCGTTTCTGTGGGTCTCTGTTTTCAGGTGGCATTTTCCTCTCTGTTTATATTCAAATTTCTCTCATAAGAACACTAAGCCGGGTGTGATGGCTCATGCCAGCATATCTGCTGACTTCGTGTGCCCGAAGTATGACTTAATAAAATTATACTTTGTGGCTCATGCCTGTAATCCCAGCACTTTGGGAGGCTGAGGTGGGTGGATCACCTGAGGTCAGGAGTTTGAGACCAACCTGGCCAGCATGGTGAAACCCTGTCTCTACTAAAAATACAAAAATTAGCTGGGCATGGTGGTAGGCTCCTGTAATCTGAACTGTGTGGGAGGCTGAGGCAGGAAAATCACTTGAACCTGAGAGGCAGAGGTTGCAGTGGGCTGAGGTAGCGCCACTGCACTCCAGCCTGGGTGACAGAGTGAGAATCCATCAAAAAACAAAAACAAAAAAAAAACCCAAAACCAAACAAAAAAACACCAGCCATTGAATTTGGGGCCAATGACTGCATCTTAATTTGATTACAACTGTAAAGACTATTTCCAAATAAGGTCACATTCACAGCTACCTAGGCTTAGGTCTAGAACAGTGTCTTTTTGGGGGATGGAGTTTACCCACTACCGCCATTTTTAAGTGAGACCTCTGGCCACCCCTATCTAAAATTGTGGGCCCTCCCCTAACACCCTCACCTCACTTTCCTCCTTGTTACCTTAACACTGACCAGCATCTAACATGTATGTTTTACTCATTAAAAGGTAACTATCTCATCCCACTGGAATATGAGCTCCAGCAGGGCAGGGAATTTTGTATCTTTTGTCTACTGCAGTATCTCTAACTCTACTAGGTACTAAATAAACATTTGTTGAATGAATGTTGGGGAAGGCTAGGTATTTTGGCTATGGGTACACGACTTCCTTTCTCCTCTTGGCAGATTCGTGTTGACCTAAGCATAGTTTTTTCTCCGTATGAGGAGCAACACTGGTATAAACCAAAGAATCCCTGCAAATAGCTACAATTATCTTTATTTTACTATTTTCTCCTAGGTTAGTGTGTTTTGTGTCTACCTACTATTCCTGTTCTTAATTCGTTTTCTCCAAGATTTTTAGTTATCTTAGGGGATTCTTGACTTCCATTTCATGAAAGGGACAGAGCAGTCACTGCTGAGGCAGGGGGAGCAAAGGTATCATTAAATCCTCTTTCTGGTTCATAACTACCACTGGCTCTTGTGGTAGAAAACGCTCAAGCTTTTATAATTCTTGTCTGTCTTTATTTCCACCGCTACCCTTGATTTCTCTGCACCAGTGCTTTCTGAAATCCATTAGTGGGTAGAAAAAACAATTTACTGGAATGTTACTAGGATTCTTAAAATACAGAAAGGATAGAAGATACTCAAATTGTGTCCGGTAGTTTCAGTATTCTTTCCTGAAACTTTTATTTCAGGTAAGTGCATGTGTTTGAGTATGTGGTGTGTTAGGTCTTGATATAAAACACTGTTCTAGATAGACAGTCGGTCTCCCTGACTCTCTCTTAGTTTCTCTGTCTCACTATTCTCCCTCTTCCAGCTCCCTCATCTGAAACACAGCAAGTCATTGTTAGAATGGACACTTGGGGCACTCTGTCTCCTCACTTAAGTATCTTAATGGTGCTCCTTGCCATTCTAGCACAAGCCAGCACCTGACCTTGCATATCAGTGTGCACAAGGTACATCTGGGGAGATTGTGGAGAGGTACTTCCCAGGCCCTCTCCACGTTAGGGACACTGACTTGGTAGGGCTGCATTGAGGCTCAGCATAAGAATTTTTACCTGACTCCGTGGAGATTCTGCTGCAGAGTCAAGAATCACGTTTTATAAATACCTGGTTGCAAGAGGAAACAAATCAATATGGGTATTTATATGCATATGCCTGACTTTCCAATGTTACTCATCCCTACTGGGATCCATACCTAACTTGAGGTTGACAGACTTCACATCTGAGGAGATGAAGATGACTTTTTCCATTGAGGCAGCTTCCTTTTCTTCATGGAGTTGCTAATTCATTATTTCTTCCTCTTTCATTAGGAAAATTTTACTTGCACTGGCTTGTAGAGAACTTATTCCCAAGTTTTCCATAATAACACCACTGTGGCTCTGCCTTAAAGATTTTGCACTGCATGATTGTCCAGTGATTGAGGATTTGATAAAAGTCTTGTGAAAAGCAGAGCCACAGACCACATGGCAGATTCTATCAGGAAAATGGGATGTAAACATTAGGGGGGTGTTCTTGTCAGCCTTGGGCATTTGTTTTCCTGCTTTTTTTTCCCCCTGCACAGAGAATTAGATTCTGGTATCAAAGCAAAGCACCAATGCTGGAAAAAATATCTACCCATTTTAGGCTTAAAACTTTGCAGGGCAGATGGCAGGACTGGTTAAGATAATGACTGAGCATACTTCCAGATCCTCAAAAGTATTACATAAATACCTTATACTGGTAACTTTATGAATATATTACATCTGCTTCAATGCTTCATGGTCTAATGCCCTAGAATTCTCAAACTCTTATTGATTACTTATTTATAGATATGTTACCACTCATAGCACAGTGAGGAGTGCTGAGCAATGGTTAAGACTCATCTTGGATATCAAATAATGGAAACATATATCACTCTCTCTTAAAATATGCCAGACACCAATGTAAGCAGATGACATGTATTGATTCATGTAATCCTCCACAGTCCTAGAGGTGATGACCGTTAAACCTGTTTCAGTGCTGAGGAAACTAAGCACAGTGAGGTAAGTAAATTACTCCAAGTTATAGAACTTGTGGCATTGATACTTGAACCCAAATAGTCTTATTCCAAAGTCTGAGCTATCAACAATAGGAAAGAAAGAATAAAGATCAGAGAAGAAATAAAATTGAGACTAAAAAATACAGAAGATCAATGAAACCAAGTCTTTTTTAAAGATAAATTGGCAAACCTTTGGCTAGACTAAGAAAAGAACCAAATATAAATTCGTAAATGAAAATGAGATATAACTGAGACCACAGAAATACAAAGAATTATTAGAGACTATTATAAACAACTATATGCCAACATATTGGATAAATTCCTGGACACACAAAACCCAAAAAGGCTAAACTATGAAGAAATAGAAAACCTCAAGAAGCCAATAGTCAAAGCTGTAGCAAAATGTCTCCCATCAAAGAAAAGTGCATGACCTGGTGGATTCCAATTCTACTCAATCTCTTCAAAACAACTGAAGAGGAGGGAATACTTCCAAACTCATTCTATGAGGCCAGCATTGCTATGATAGCAAAACCGGACAAGAACACAACAACAACAACAAAACTACAGGCCAATATCACTGTAAAACATAAATGAAGAAAAAATAATTAAGTCTAGCAAACCAATGGCACATTAAAAAGATCATTCATCATGATCAAGTGGAATTCACCCCAGGGATGCAAGGATGATTCAACATAAACAAAATACATTAACAGAACCAAGAAAAATAACCATGTGATCATTTGAATAGATGGTGACAAAACATTTGATAAAATTCAACAGTCCTTTATGATAAAAACCTCATCAAACTGAGTATAAAAGGAGCATACCTCAAAATAATAAAGGCAATACTGACAAATCCGCAGCTAACATTGTACTGACCAGGGAAAACTTTAAGATCTAAAACAAGATAAGGATGCCCACTTTTACTACTCTTATTGAGCACAATGCTGAAAATCCTGGTCAGAGCAATAAATCACACAAGAGAAAGAAAGAAAGGTCATCCAAATTAGAAAAAAAAGTCAAACTATCCCTGTTTGCAGATGACATGATCTTATATTAAGAAAACTATTAAGACTCTACAAATAACTTAGAACTGATAAACAAATTCAGTAAAGTTACGCAGTAAAAAAAACCCAACACACAAAAAGCAGCGTTTATATACACCAACAATGAGCAATCTGAAAAAGAGGTCAAGAAATCCCGTTTATAATAGCTACAAAGAATATAAGACATTTAGGAATTAGTTTAAGCAAAGAGTAGAAAGAACCCTTAGGATAATGGCCTCTAGCTCTGTATCCATGTTGCTGCAAAGAACATGATTTCATTATTTTTTAAGGCTGCATAGTATTCCATGATGTATATGTACCAGAGTTACTTTATCCAGTTCACCACTGATGGGCACCTAAGTTGATTCTGTGTCTTTGCTGTTGTGAAGAGTGCTGCAATGAACACACAAGTGAATGTGTCTTTTTGGTAGAATGATTTATTTTCTTTTGGATAGATATCCAGTAGTGGGATTGCTGGTCAAATGGTAGTTCTATTTTAAGTCCTTTGAGAAATCGCCAAACTTCTGTGCACAGTGGCTGAATTAATTTACATTCCCACCAGCAGTGTATTAGTGTTCTTTTCTTTACAATCCTGCCAGCATCTGTTTTTTAACTTTTTAATAGTAGCTGTTCCTAAGTGAACTAACATAGGAACAGAAAATCAAATACTGCATGTTCTCACTTATAAGTGGAAGCTAAACATGGAAAAATAATGGACACAAAGATGGTGACAGTAGACACTGGGGACTACTTGAGGGGCAGGGGCAGAGGGGTATATGGATTGGAAGGCTATGCTCACTACCTGGGTGAAGAGGTTATTTGTACATCAAGCTGTAGCAACACGCAATTTATGTAACAACACTGCACATGTACCCCTGGCACATGACAGCAGAAAGTTAAATCAGACTACACCAAGCTAAAAAGCTTCTGTACAGCAAAGGAAACAATCAACAAAGTGAAGGGACAACCCAGAGAATGAGAGAAAATATTTGCAAATTACCCATCCGAGAAGGGATTAATAACCAGAATATATAAGAAGCTCAAACAACTAAATAACGAAAAGCAAAGCATCTGGTTAAAACATGGGTGAGATATCTGAATAGACATTTCTGAAAAGAAGACATACAAATGGCAAATAGGTATATGAAAAAACTGTTCAACATCACTCATCAGGGAAATGTAAACCAAAGCTACAATGAGATATCATCTCACCCCAGTGAAAATGGCTTTTATGAAAAAGGGAATAATGGATGCTGGCAAACATGTGGAGAAAGAGAACTCTTGTGCACTGTTGGTGAGAATATAACTTAGTATAGCCACTGCAGAAAACTCTATCTAGGTTCCTCAAAAACCTAAAAATAGAACCACCATATGATCCAACAATTCCACTACTGGGTTTATATCCAAAAGAAAGGAAGTCAGTGTATTAAAGGGATAGCTGCACTCCCGTGTTTGTTTTGTTTTGTTTTGTTTTTTTTGAGACGGAGTCTCACTCTGTCCCCCAGGCTGGAGTGCAGTGGCCGGATCTCAGCTCACTGCAAGCTCCGCCTCCCGGGTTTACGCCATTCTCCTGCCTCAGCCTCCCGAGTAGCTGGGACTACAGGCGCCCGCCACCATGCCTGGCTAGTTTTTTGTATTTTTTAGTAGAGACGGGGTATCACCGTGTTAGCCAGGATGGTCTCGATCTCCTGACCTCGTGATCCGCCCATCTCGGCCTCCCAAAGTGCTGGGACTACAGGCTTGAGCCACTGTGCCCGGCCTCCCGTGTTTATTGAAGCACTATTCACAATAACCAAAATATGAACTCAACCTAAGTGCCCCTCAATGGATGAATGGAGAAAGAAAAATATGGTATATATACAAAGTGGAATATTGTTTAGCCACAAAACAGAATGAAATCCTGTCATTTGCAACAACATGCTGGAGGTCATTATGTTAAGTGAAATAAGTCAAAGACCGAGAAATAAATACTGCATGTTCTCGTTCTTACGTGCGAGCTGAAAAAGTGGATGTGTTGAAGATAGTAGGTTGGGGATTACCAGAGCCTGGAAAAGGTAGAAGTGGATGAGGGAATGAAGAGAGGTTAATCAATGGGTACAAATACACAGTTAGATAGATTAATTAATACCTAGTGTTCAGTAGAGCAGTAGGATGACTATAGTTAACAATAATCTATTGTATATTTCAAAATAGCTAGAATAATTTGAATGTTCCTAGCATAAGGAAAGATAAATATTCAAGATAATGGAGATCCCAATTACCTTTATTTAATATTTACCCATTATATGAATATATGAAAATATCACATGTATTTCTAAAGTATGTACATCTATTATGTATTAATTTCAAGATTATCTAGGACCTCCTGATCTATATCACATCCAGATATAGATGAGGCTTCTTAGGTATAGTTCTTTGAATGTGGGTATCAGTAATCTGGAGACCTTAAACTAAAAGAAATATCTGAACCCCATACACCCAACATACTCTATAGTAAGACAGGAAAGGACAACCATAAAAATGAAAATAATGGGAGACTCGTAGCAGTCGTGGTCCATAGCAATTCCGAAATCTCGCCAGACAAATATTGCTCTGTCTTGTACTCTGAAGACAAGAAATTTTTCTTGATCAAGACCCAGTTTAATTCTTTGAGAGAGACTCCAAGTCTGTTGATTTCAGTGATCTATTATCTTGATTTTTGATTCAACCTCTTGAGACTTTTTTTTTTTTTTGGAGACAGAATCTCACTCTGTTGCCCAGGCTGGAGTGTAGTGGTATGATCTCAGCTCACTACAACCTCTGCCTCCTAGGTTCAAGCGATTCTCATGCCTCAGCCTCCCAATTAGTTGGGACCACAGGCACGCACTACCACACTTGGCTAATTTTTGTATTTTTTAAGTAGAGACAGTGTTTTGCTATGTTGGCCAGGCTAGTCTCAAACTGCTGACGTCACCTCGGCCTCCCAAAGTGCTGAGATTACAGGCGTGAGCCACTGCATCCAGCCCATCCTTTCTTTTTTTGTTGGAAATGACACATGTTGATAGTTGACTCACTTTTTTTGACCATTTGTGCCTATATAAAGGCATGTATCACTCTCATCCAGTTAAAACTGATGGATGTTTTATTGGTACATGTGCCTTAACACTTTGTGGGTTTATGTATCCCATTATAAGTCTACTCTACTCCATGTAAGCCTGTCTCTACTCTGGGAAAATTACCCTAAAGTTCTTATATACCCTTTTCTCTAGCCGGCAATGTCTGATAGGCAGCTCATTAAATCTTTCAGAGGCCTTCACAAAGTGTCTTAAAGTCACATCCTTGATTTCTTTTCCTGGTGGTCATTGCTTGCTTGGAGAATCTTACTGCCTCAAAACCTGGGATTGAACAACAGACTTATGTTACCATCCACCAAATCCTGACTCCTCTATTTCTTCTAAATTCTGCTTACAAATGAACGATTCTTTATTCACCTACTCTTTCTTTTCCTGTATCTAATCATAGACACCTAAATAAGCCAATCAACTTTCCTTATTATCATATATGGAAATAATTTTGCCAGTGTCTAAAAGTTTAAGGACCTTTGCTATCACCCCAGTTTCTGAAGATGGCAGCATTGCTCATTGTTCCATCCTATATATCACATGTCAATACATTTTCATATTTCCATTGCTGTTTTCTCGCTACTTTCCCATTTCTGCTAACAGCTTGCTCACCATTTGTCTAGTCTTCACTAACATTTTCCTTGCCTCTTTTCAAGGCTCCATCAGTTGGTCCCAAAGACAATGCACATGTTGTAGATTTCGGTTGTGATAGCACCCCAATTTTAGGTAGCAGTTTCTGTACCAGTTAGATTTTGCTGTGTAATGATCTACTCCAAAATATACTGACATTCGTTCTGCTCCTGATTTCTGTGATCAGCTTGTTCCTCTGGTTTGAGTCAACTTGGCTGACCTCTGCTGGGCTTGCACATGAATCTGCTGTCATCTGGCAGACCAACCAGTGACTGAATAGTCGTGACGTCACTCATACACCTGGCAGTTGGCAGACTGTCAGTTGGGGCAACTGTGTCTCTCATCCAGTAAGCTAGACCAGGCTTCCTCAC
This sequence comes from Piliocolobus tephrosceles, assembly GCF_002776525.5. NCBI lineage: Eukaryota > Metazoa > Chordata > Mammalia > Primates > Cercopithecidae > Piliocolobus > Piliocolobus tephrosceles. The sequence goes on from NC_045452.1 coordinate 16,080,215, forward strand.
ATGATAGCAGAGTTTTGAGAATAGACATGGGAAGTCCTAGCCAGGGCAATCAAGCAAGAGAAGGAAATAAAAGGCATCCAAATAGGAAAATAAGAAGTTGAGCTATCTCTCTTCACTGATATGGTTCTGTACTTAGAAAACCCCAAAGATGCCACCAAAAGGCACCTAAAGCTGATAAACAACTTCAGCAATGTTACAGAATACAAAAGTAATATATAAAAATTAGTAGCATTTATATACACCAATAATTTAAGTTGAGAGGCAAATCAAGAACAGAATCATATTTACAATAGTCACAAAAAGAGTAAAATACTTAGGAATACTGCTAATCAAGAGGTGAACTATCTCTATTAGGAGAATTGCAAAACCACTTCTGAAGGAAATCAGAGATGACATAAATAAATGGAAAAAATCTTGTGCTCTTGGATTGGAAGAATCAACATCATTAAAATGGCCATAATGCACAAAGAAATGTACAGATTCAGTGCTACGCCAGTCAGACTACCAATGCCATTTTTTACAGAATTAGAAAAAAAAAACTATTGAAAATTCATATGGAACCAAACAAGAGCCTGGATAGCCAAAGCAATCCTAAGCAAAAAGAACAAAACTGTAGGCATCACATTGTCTGACTCCAAACTATACTACAAGGGGACAGTAACCAAAACAGCATGGTACTGGTACAAAAACAGACACACAGACCAGTGGAACAGAATAGAGAATCTAGAAATAAAGCCACATGCATACAACCATCTTATCTTTGACAAAGTCAACAAAAATAAGCAATGAGAAAGGACTCCCTATTCAATAAACAGTGCTAGGATAGCTAGCAAACTATATGCAGAAAAATGAAACTGGACTTCTGTCTTGTACCATATACAAAAATTAACTCCAGATGGATTAAAGATTTAAATGTAAGACCTGGAACTATAAGAATCCTAGAAGAAAACCATGAAAACCGTCCTGGACATTGGCCTTGCAAAATAATTTATGACTAACTCCTCAAAAGCAATTGTAACAAAAACTAAAATTGACAAGTGAGACCTGAAAAGAGCTTCTATACAGTGAAAACCAAAAACAAAATCTAGCAACACAGTAAACACACCCTACAGAATGGGAGAAGATATTTGCAAGCTATGCATCTGATAGATTCTAACATCCAGAGTCTCCAGAGTCTATAAGTAACTTAAACAACTTAACAAGCAAAAAATAACCCCATTAAAAAATGGGCAAAGGACATGATCAGACACTTTTCAAAAGAAGATACACAAGTGGCCACCATCATTAATTGTGTTAGTCAATTTTGCATGAATGTAGAGGAGACGGTAATTTATAAAGAAAAGATGTTTATTCTGGTTCACAGTTCTGCAGGCTGTACAGGCTTAGCACCAGTGTCTGCATGGCTTCTGATGAGGGACTCAGGAAGCTTACAATCATGACAGAAGGCAGAAGGGGTGAGTGTATCACATGACAAGAGAGTAAGAGAAGGAGGGAAGAGGTGGTAGTCTCTTTTTAAATAAGCAGATTTCACATGAACTCAGAGTGAGAACTCATTCATAACCAAGAGGATAGCACCAAGTCATTCATGAGGGATCTGGCCTCATGACCCAAACACCTCCTGCTAGGCCCCACCTCCAGCATCGGAGATCACATTTCAACATGAGATTTGGAAGAGACACACATCCAAACTATATCACTAATTATCAGAGAAATGCAAATCAAAACCACAAAGAAATACAATCTCACACCAGTTAGACTGGCTTCTGTTAAAAAAAAAAAAATAACAGATGTTGGCTAGGATGTGGAGGAAAGAGAACACTTAAACACTGTTGGTGGAAATGTAAATTCGTTCACCCACTCTGGGAGAGCAGTTTGGAGATTCTCAAAGAGCTGAGAGTTAACTACCATTTGACTCAGCAGTCCCACTACTGGGTGTATACCCAAAGGAAAACAACTTGTTCTACCAAAAAGGACATATGCACCCATATGTTCATTGCAGTGTTAATGCAAAATAGCAAAACCATGGAATCATTCAGGTGCCCATCAATGGTGGATTGTATAAAGACAATGTGCTGTAAATATACTGTGGAATACTAGGTAGCCATTAAAAAAGAAAAAAATTATGTCCTTAGCAGCAACATGGATGCAGCTGGAAACCATTATCCCAAGCAAACAAATGCAGAAACCGAAAACAAAATACTGGATGTTCTCATATGTGGGAGTACACATGGTCATAAAAATGGAAACAATAGACACGGGAATACAAGAGAAGGGGGAAGAAGAGAAGTAAAGGTTAAAAAAAATACTGGGTACTATGCTTACTACCTGAGTGATGGATTCATTCATATTCCAAACCTCAGCATCATGCAATATACCTTTGTAACAAATCTGCATGTGTATCCTCTGATTCTAAAACAAAAGTTGAAAAAAACAAAAAAATAGAGCAAGCGCCAATACATAAGCAATTTTTAAGTCTGTTTGCATTGTCTTTTCTGCTGTCCCATCAGTTAAGCTGTATGGGCAAGTTCAGAGTCAGTGGGGTAGGGGGCTCTATGCAAGGGAGTGATTAAGGGGAGGGAAACTATGGTGGCCAGTTTTGCAAACAATCTACCACAGACATTAAAATAGAAGAGAGTGGAAGGGTTTATTTGAAATCTATCCAAAAGGCATTGTCACTTTCAGAAATTTATCTCAGTTCCTAAATGGTGGCAAAAACCTTGAAGAGAATGAGAGCTTTGAAATCTTGTTCCATTGGCTGAGCAGATGGTACTCTTGGGAGACAAGATAAAGTGATAGAACATTGAGATTTAACCTTAAATTTCTCACTGACTTTTGGATACAAAACATTTGTGTCAATGCTCCATTCAGGACAACCTGAGGAGTGACTGGCCTGGAGAGTTACTTTCTGTTATGCCAATACACACCAGTCAATTTTACTTTATGCAGAATATTTGAGAGTTACAGTGACTTGACTGAAGTATCTAATCTGTCCACCAGGGAAGCACTTCCAATAGGGACAGTGGAGAAAGAGGACACGTGTTTGCAGGAAGGCAGTAAAGCAACCTCTTGGTAGCCAGAGCTAGATTTGGGAATATACTTGTTTATTGGTACAATGTTAGAATTGGTGGTATAATGTAAATGAAATTGAAACTGGCACTGTACTTCAAATACAATGGAAACAATAGATTTTGGAGGTGATGAAAGTGCTACTCTGGATCCCACAAATAATTACACACATGGTTCCTTTAGGTAAATGTATTTTCTGTTCCAAATCAATAAATGGCTTGAAAACTAACTCTTAGATAGTGTCCTAAATTGGTGGAAATCTGTTCTTAAATGTTCCTGTCTTAAGGAATGGGATATTAAATTGTTCCTCTCCTAAACAATGGAATGCCGAATTATTTCTCTTCCAAATTGTTTCATGCTCCATTGTTCCCCTCTCAAGCTACAGAACATTCAATCAGTCGTCTTCCAAACAATGAAGTTCACTACTCAATTGTTCCTCTCCCAAGCAACAAACCGTTCAATTATTCAGGTGAATACCGTTGAAAAATTTCCATTTCTTGCAGTATGAATTAAAGCTTGCAATGTTCAAGCTTTAGCATTGCTAAGATGGATTCAGGCAGACTCATTCTTATTATCATGATTCTTTGGGATAGTTGTGGCAATTTTGGAATAAGACATTTTATTGTTGTCTGACCCCTGCCACCTCAGATGATTTACTGGATCTTTGCATTCTCTTAGCCATCCAAACTTGACAAGAATAGTCTCTGACTTACGAGTTTGTGGATACCATTAGGTATATGTTATAGCCAAGGTAGAACGAAGCAAAATACTTTTTATATCTAATATGTATTAATCCCTGCTGCAGACCTGAGTGAGTACCATCCCTTCTCTCAGGAAGCTCATAGTTTGAGTTGTGTCGGAAGATACATCAAGAGAACTGATTGGGTGGTTGCCAACTGCCTTGGCAACTCAGGATGGGGAGCTCCTCTCGGTCTGGAGAATTGGGAAAGGCTGCACAAAGATAGGAAATCCACTTGGGCCTTGAAAAATGGAAAGTATTTTGACAAAGGTGGAACAGGGAGAAAAACTCTAGGCAGAGATAAAAGCACGAGCTGTGAAAAGTTCACAGCATCCATGGGAAGAAAGTCTCCTTGAAATTCTAGTGTCCTTGTCTCTGGTGCCTCTCAGAATTCCTCTGAGTGCAGGACGTGAAATGAATGTTCTGAAGACTGCCTTTATTAGGGGGACCCCTGATCTGCTTTGGGCACATGAGTGAAGTTTCTGAGGGAATACAAACAGTACATGGAGAGGGCATGTGGAAAAAGAAAGACATTTCGAGTTACTGAAGACGTACAAACAGGATATTGGGCCAGGAAAGCTCCCTTAAACTCCTAAAAGTATGATTGGGGTGGTGCTTATAAAAATAACATGCATTCTTGCTCAAAGAAAAAATCAGAAATACATCAAGACAAACATCACTTACAATCTCATCACCCAAAACTAACCAGGATAACATTTTGTTGCACTTGATTGCATTCTCTTTCCTATGTGTAGATATACATAGATCTTAAAAATACTTGAAGCAGGCCAGGCATGGTGGCTCACACCTGTAATCCCAGCACTTTGGGAGGCCAAGGTCAGTGGATCACTTGAGGTCAGGAGTTCGAGGCCAGCCTGGCCAACGTGGTGAAACCCCACCTCTACTAAAAATACAAAATTTTCCAGCTATGGTGACTCATGCCTATAATCCCAGCTATGTGGGAGGCTGAGGCAGGAGAATCACTAGAACCCGGGAGGCGGAGGTTGCAGTGAGCTGAGATCGTACCATTGTACTCCAGCCTAGGCGACAAGACTGAAACTCCATCTAAAAAATAAATAAATAAATATATTTTCGAAGCAAAATTAGATTTTTACGGACACTGCATGATTTGAAAATGTATTCTGCATTTCTATTTAACTTTCTCTTGTATTTTTACATGTTAATATTCTTTGAAAGTATATTGCATCTTATTTGTCACGTATCACTCACATGCTTACTGTGTGCCAGTTACTATTTTAATGGCTTGCATATATTAACTCATTTATTTCTTACAGAAACTGAGGCAGTTATGTTTTCCATTTTTTATTGTGGTAAAATATGCATAACAATTTACTATTTAACTCTTTTATGAGTGTACAATACAATGGCATTAAGTACAGTTACAGTGTTGTGCAACAGTCACCGTACATCTCCAGAAGTTCTTCATCTTGAACTGCAACTCTACGGCCATTAAAAAAACAGTCCCCATTCCCTGTCCCCCCAGCCCCTGGAAACCGCCAATCTACTCTCTGTCTCTATGAATTTGGCTCTCTTGGTGCCTCATGAAATGAAATTATACAATGTTTGTCAGTGGCTTATTTTACTTAGCATAATGTCCTCAGGGCTCATTCATGTTGTAACGTGTGGAATTGCCTCCCTTTTCAAGGTTGAATAATATTGCATTGTATAAATAAACCGTATTTTGTTTATCCTTGGACACTTGGGTTACTTCGAACTTTTGGCTATCGTGAATAATGCTGCTATGAAGATGGGTGTACAAATACCTGTTCGAGTTCTTGCCTTCAGAAGTGTGCTGAACCATGTGGTAATTCTACGTTAATATTTTTAGGAATCACCATATTGTGAGATAGGTTGTGTTATTTCCATTTTACAAATAAGGAAACTGAGGCAGAGAGCGATTAAGTGATTTCCTTAATCTCTTAAAGATTAAGAGGTGTGCAGCCTGCAGTTGGCAGAACTGGGATTTCAACTCATCACTTTTACCAAATGTCAGGGCTCTTGGCCTCTGTAACATATTGAAAATACTAAAGTATGCGTAGCCCTTTTTCTACTGTGTTGAGCATTTAAGTTTCAGTTGGCTTTTCTACGTGAAAACCAGCACTGCTTCAGTGTTGTATATGGATGTGCATTTTTAATTATTTCATTAGGAGAAAATTTTAAAAATAGAATCCTAGAGCTTAATCCTGATGCTATAATTGGATGATATTTTGGAGGGTCTGGAGACCAGACAAGCATATTTTGCATGCAAGTAGAAAGTAAATTTTGCAGAGGGTGGACTGTGGTAGATTACAAAGGTGGCCACAGATTCTTCTTCAAAAGGTTTGCACACTGGAGTTTGCCTTTTCTTGTTTCTCTTGGAACCTGCCACTGTTTGAATAAGCCTGGGCTAGCCCGCCATGTGAAGAAGCCTGAGCTGGCCTGCTGGGTGGTGACAGGCATGTGGGACTCCTATGGCTCCTAGCCAGCAAACTCCAGACGTGTGAATGAGGGCAGCTGACACTAGCTACCGTCCAGCCAACCTACCAGTGCTCAACAACCTTATAACAGAACACACATACACAAGCAAGCCTAGCTGAGAGTCACTGAGTCCAGCCAGCCCAGAAGATCTACCCTTTAGAAATGGGAGTGAAAACTCCCTAATACAACCCTGAATATCTGTGATCTATTAACCACCTTATCAGAAAGGTAACATAAAGCCATTGGAATCAAGTGTACATTTTCAAGTATAACATTTTCTAATATGAAAATTTTAAGACTGATTAGTTACATGTTCCATTTATACTATATTTTGTATTTTATTTTTGAGATGGCGTCTCGCTCTGTCACTCAGACTGGAGTACAGTGGCACAATCTTGGCTTACTGTAACCTTCACCTCCCAGGTTCAAGCAGTTCTCCCACCTGAGCCTCCCGAGTAGCTAGGATTACAGGTGTGCACCACCACTACTGGCTAATTTTTGTATTTTTAGTAGAAATGGGGTTTCACTGTGTTGGCCAGGCTGGTCTTGAACTCCTGACCTCAGGTGATCCTCCCGCCTTGGACTCCCAACATGCTGGGATTACAGGCATGAGCCACTGTGCCCAGCCATTCATACTATATTTTTATCATGCCCTTCCTGCATTAAAAAAAAAAAAGAAAAAGTTTAACTGTCCTCTTCTCTAAGTAGACTGTGAACTCCTTTAAGAGGAAATGTGTAGTGGTTAATAACTCAGACGTTGGAGTAACACTGGGTTCAACTATCACTGCTACAACCACAAGTTCTGTGACTTTGAGAAAGGGGCATTGAGCATTTTAGACCTTGATATGGAAAATATTGTGATGTTATCCTCCAAGATAGTTTTACCAGTTAATCTACCAGCTGTAAATGGGAGCAGTTATTTTACTGCGTTCTCATCAACAATGAATATTTGATATTTAAGTATATGATTGACAATTTGCTATATTAGCATAATTTTAATTTTTGTCCTTTCAGATTATCTTTACTTCACTGATTATTAATGAAGTAAAACACTTTCTTTGCAGTTGTTGGGCAAATGTAATGATCCTGAATGTTGATGACCTTATTTTCCTTTAATTTTCTAAATGACTTCTGAACTTTTGGCAGGGATCTGTGTGTAGTGACACCTTTGTCAGCAGATGACAAAGTAAAAATAAAAGGCAGCATCTGGCAATAAGTCTCTTTAGGATGAACTCATATGAACTTCATGATGATGATCTGTCACTCGTTGGGAAACTGTAATTAGTAGACTGATGTGTTAAATGTGTCAGTTGTGGTTTGGCATTTTCTGGACCAGTGCAGCTCAAGGTGTGGTCTATGGACCAGCACCATCTGAGAGCTTGTTAGAAATGCAAATTCTACTGAAAAAGAATCTCTAAGTGGGTGGAGTCCAGGACTGGGTCTGGGTTTCAGCAAACTTTTGCTGAGTAGTAGTATCAAATAGCACTTAGCAAATTAAGAACAGACTCCTGGCATATGTTATGTCATGAATGAACTTCAGAAACATTACACTAAGTGAAAGAAGCCAGGCGCGAGACCACATGTTATGATTGCATTTGTATGCAATGTCCAGAAAAAGCAAATTTATAAAGACAGAATATAGATGAGTGGTTGCCCGGAGCTGGGGGTGGGAATGAGAATTAGAATTCACTGTAAATGGGCATGAAGGATCTTACTGGGGGGATGAAAATATTCTGAAACTGATTTATAGGGCGAGTACAAAGGCTTGCGCCTGTAATCCCAGCCCTTTGAGAGGCTGAGGTGGGAGGAGCATTTGAGCCCAGGAGTTTGAGACCAACCTGGGCAGCATAATGAGAGCCCATTGCTACAAAAAATAAAAATGATTTATGGTGCCACTCAGTATACTTACTAAAAGTCATTGAATTTTAAGTATGTACTTGAAATTGGTGAATTCTATGGCATGTATACTCTCTCAATGAAACTGATTTTTTAAAAATGAGCTCTCCAAGTGATTCTGATTCTGATTCTGATGCTCATTGACTTAGACATAGCGGTTCCTAAACCTGACTGAAGATAAGCACCACCTGGAGTGCTTGGTTTAAAAAAAAAATCTGATTCCTGGACCTCAATCGAAACTTACCCTATTGTAATGTCCATTGGATGGCCATAGCAGTTCTTGTCATTCATAGGGTATTATTTGGAAATCAGTGAAGAGAACTTAAAGCAGTTGTTTTCTCCTTTGCCATACAGTGTGACCCTAGGAAGCTTTAAATGTTTAACCATAAAATATTCTGTATCACAAAATAGCCAGAAGAGAGGCTTTTGAATGTTGTCACCACAAAGCAATAAATGCATTGGGCGATGGATACACCAACTACCTTGACTAGATCATTATCCAAAATAGATGTCTCAAAACATCAAATTGTACCACATAAATATGTACAGTTATATCAATTAAACAATTTAAAAAGGTAAAAAGTACAGCTGTCCACAGAAGTTTTCATTTAATTGTTTGGGGCATGGGGAGTTTTCAACAGTGCACAGAAAATTCTAACATGCAGCCAAGTTACCTTGTTAGAATAGTTACCCATGGCCAATGGTCATTACTGCCTACTCTTTTCAGCTCTTGTGTCTGCCAACCCTAGAGGCATGCAGCAAATCCTTATGGTCTAGAACAGAATTTGTTAGAATTTCAGCCATTACATCCATGTAAGGAAAAGAAGTCAAAAACTGGATGTATTCTTTTATTTTCAAGGCAAGTTCCTGGAAATCTCTCTCTGCTCTGTGTTCTCCATCACATCTTTGGGCAGAACTTGTCACATGGCCATTTCTTTCTGCAAGGGAGGCTAGGAAATGTAATCAGTTGGGTAGCTTCAAGCCCAGCTAGAAATTAGTGTTCTGTTACTAAGGGAGAAGACAAGAATAGATATTTAAAGACAAGCAGAAGACTTAGTAACACTGATACGTTTGTTACCAGTTATTTATTTTTTATCTTTTCAGATGAGAAAACTAAAGTAGGGGTTGCTAGATAAAAATAGAAGCTGCCCAGTTAAATTGCCAAGGAACAATTTTTTTTTTTTTAGTATAATTACTTTCCAGATATTATATGGAACATACTTACGCTAAAAATTATTCATTGTTTATCTGAAATTCAAATTTAACTTATCTTCCTGTATTTGTATTTTGCTAACTCTGGCAACCTTAAACTTAGGTTGAGAGAATCACTTTCTCAAGGATACTTTTTAATTGCAAAGACTGACTTGAACCCAGGTCTGCTTGACTCTGAAAATTACATTCTTAGCTACTATGCTGTAAGTAATATTTATCTACACTTTATAGTCTTCAACTTATGTTCAGCTTCCTTATGTCTTTGTTTTGAGGTCCTTCTCTCTGAGATAGAGCCGCCTTCTATAATGGGAAACCAAGGCCCAGAGGACCTGGGATGATTCCAGCTCTTTCACTTCTTAGCCACATGACCCTCAACAAACAATTTAACTTCTTCGTGTTGAAATTTCCTCATCTGCAAAAATGGGTAAAATGGTAATGATAGTTCTTTATAGGGTTGTTGTGAGGATTAAATGAGTCTGCATCTAAAGCTTTTAGTATAAGACTTGGCAGAGATTGAACCTTCAATAAATGTTAGGAGGGTTGATTTTGTTTTTCCTTATCCTGCTGTGGCAGATGTCTGCTTTAATCCAGATCTTCTGACTGCAAGACCACTGTGGTGTTGCAATAGTTATGTAGGTACACATCTGATTATAGATACTTTCAAGAAGAACAAGAATTTAGTGACTGTGTAAATTGTTGCAGCAAGTGATGTTTAATTCTTATTCCAAGCTTAGATTCCTAGGGCAATCTGTTATATCATATGGCAGATGTGTCTTTGTTTCTTTGTCCTGGTGTGTACAGTCACTCTTCCTTCTTGATCAGTCTTCCTAGAGGTTTGTTGACTTTATTAAAGACAGAGCATAGTCTTTTAAAATAGTTAGCTTTTGATTTTATTACTCTTTTTTTTTTTCTTTGAGACAGAGTCTTACTCTGTCACCCAGGCTGGAGTGCAGTGGAACAATCTCGGCTCACTGCAAGCTTTGCCTCCCCGGTTCAAGCAGTTCTCCTGCCTCAACCTCCTGGGTAGCTGGGATTACAGGCACCTGCCACCATGCCTGGCTAATCTTTGTGGTTTTAGTAGAGATGGGGTTTCATCATATTGATCAGGCTGGCCTCGAACACCTGACCTCATGATCTACCCTCCTTGGCCTCCCAAAGTGCTAGGATTACAGGCATGAGCCACCACGCCCAGCCCTTTTTCCTGTTTAATCTCTCATGTTTTATCTATTGTTTCATCCTTTCTAAGGTTCTTTTTTTTTTTTTTTTTTTTTGAGACGGAGTCTCACTATGTTGCCCAGGCTGGAGTGCAGCAGTACCATCTCGGGTCACTGCAAGCTCCACCTCTTGGGTTCATGCCATTCTCCTGCCTCAGCCTCCCGAGTAGCTGGGACTACAGGCAACCACCACCATGCCCAGCTAATTTTTCATATTTTTAGTAGAGACAGGGTTTCACATTGTTAGCCAGGATGGTCTCAATCTCCTGACCTCGTGATCTGCCTGCCTCAGCCTCCCAAAGTGCTAGGATTACAGGCATGAGCCACCGTGCCTGGCCTCTAAGGTTTTTACTGTAAATTCTTGTGCTTAACTTCAGTTTACTAATTTTTAAATATTTCTCCTTTTATGTCAAAATACTTTTAAAAACTTACACATGCATGATTTTACACATGTAGTGGCACGATCTCAGCTCACTGCAACCTCTGCCTCCAGGGTTCAAACAGTTCTCCTGCCTCAGCCTCCCAAGTAGCTGGGATCACAGGTGCCTGCCACCATGCCTGGCTAATTTTTTTACGTTTAGAAGAGACAGGGTTTCACCATGTTGGCCAGGCTGGTCTCAAACTCCTGACTTAAAGTGATCCGCCTTCGTTGACTTCCCAAAGTGCTGGGATTACAGGTGTGAGCCACCATGCCCAGCCCTAAACCTCCTTTTTCTTAGACTTGTCTTTTTTCCCCTAAACACGTAATGTCTTTTTCTCTACTAGCTCTTACTGTATTCTTTTATTAGTAATCTAGGTTGAATTTTTCCAAATATCTTAGTATTCATATGATCATATGTAGACATTTATGTACATGTACATATAAAAAGTTTGTTGCTGTTGTTTGACTTATACAAATGGAGTCAAAATATACAGCCTTTACAACCATCTTGCTTTTCTCACTCAGTGATGCCTTTTTGGAAATCCTTCCAAATCCTCGGATAGCTCTAATTTATTTTCTATAATAGGCTACATAATATTCCATGGTGCAAATGCTTCACAGTTTACTCAGCCATTTCTTTATTGATGGATATTAACGTTATTTCCAGTTCATTGCCACTTAAAATGATACTGAAATAAACACCCTAGTACTCACATCCTTATGTACTCATGCTTTTATTTCTATAGAGGGAAGTTTAAACTGCCCTTTCAAAGCCATTTTCCTATTATATTATCTTTTCTGTTATAGCTTTTGGTTAGCTATGGTTAGCAAGGTCCCAGACTGTCTGTGTAGTTTCCTGGACATTTGTAAGATTTTTGTTCACTAATTTTTATATACCTAAATCTTTCATGTATATGTAGTTACTTCTTAGAAGCTATAAGAGAAAATATAGGCACATTTGTATGTATAAAATTTAACCGTCTGTGACAAAAAATCATAAACATAATGAATGGACCAAATTAATAAATAATAAATGTGAAAAATGTAATACTTCTAATAGATCAGAAAATAATATCTATATGATATGGTTTGGCTCCATATTCCCACGCAAATCTCATCTGTGGCTCCCATAATTCCCACGTGCTGTGGGAGGGACCCGGTGGTAGATGATTGAATTATGGGGGGTGGGTATTTGCTGTTCTCGTGATAGTGAGTGGGTCTCACGAGATATGATGGTTTTAAAAATGAGAGTTGCCCTGTACAACTCTATCTTGTCTGCCACCATCCACGTAAGATATGACTTGCTCCTCCTTGCCTTCTGCCATGATTGAGGCCTCCGCGGCTCTGTGGAACTGTTAAGTCCAATTAAACCTCTTTATTTTGTAAGTTGCCCAGTCTCAGGTATGTCTTTATCAGCATTGTGAAAACAGACTAATATACTATAACATTAAAATATGATTTGACAAGGAAAAGATAATATAATAGGAAAATAGATTTGAAAGGGCAGTTCAGACTTCTCTCTTTTTTACTGAAGTCTAACTTGGACACAGTGAAGAGGTCAATGAATGTTTATATATGTGTACAACTGTGTAGCTGACCAATGTGTAGAATACCACCAGCACCTCAAAAGACTGCCTCCTATCCTTTTCTAGTCAATGTCACAACCCCAGAGGTATTTTCTGTTCTGACTTCTATCACCATAGGTTAATTTGTCTATTTTTGAACTTTCCTCATATGGTATGTACTTGTATCAATCAGGGTCCAAACAGAAGATGAAAACTAATGCCTTCTGTCATTCAACCTAATATCCATGAGATTCATTTGTGTTGTATGTTTTGGTGGTTCATTCTTTATTTCTGTGCTGTCTTCCGTAGGACACATAAACATTTCTTCTTTTTCTGTTGGACACTGGAGTCATTTCTAGGACTTGGCTGTTATGAATAAATTACCATGAGAATCCCGCCTTTCGTTGGACATGTGCATTCCTTTCTTGTATATACTGATATATATAGTTGTCCCTGCCCAAATCTGATGTTGAATTGTAATCCCTGGCATTGGAGGTGAGGCTTGGTAGGAGGCGACTGGATCATGGGGGTGTATTTGTCATGAATGGTTTAGCACCATCCTCCTCTTGGTGCTATCCTCACAATAATGAGTTCTCATGAAATCTGGCTGTTTAAAAGTGTGTAGCACCTCCCTCTCTCTTGCTCCTGCTTTTGTCATGTGAAGGGCCTGTTCTCACTTTCCCTTTTGCCATGAGCAAGAGCTCCCTGAGGCCTCCCTAAAAGCTGAGCAGATGCCAGCACCATGCTTTCTGTACAGCCTGCAGAACGTGAGCCAGTTAAACCTCTGTTCCTTCTAAATTACCCAGTCTCAGGTATTTCTTTAGAGATGCAAAAACAGCCTAACACATATACACACATAGAAGTGGAGTTGCTTGGACTCTTATGACCCAGTAGCTCCGCATCCTCGCCAAAATTTGGCATTGTCTTGTTAGTTTTAGCTATTCTGGTGATTATATGGTAGTATTCTTTTCTGATTTTAATTTGCATTTCCCAACTCTGAGCAACTTTACATGTGCTGATTGGCCATTGGCAGATATATTGGATATCCTCTTTTGTGAAGTGCTCTACTTTCTTAAAATTGGGTGGTTGGAGTTTGAAAAAATGTTTTCTGGATGTGAATTCCTGTCAAACACGTGCATGGAGAATTACATCTAGTGTGAGACTTCCCTATTCACTTTCTTCTTATTCCTTTTGATAAAGAGTAGTTCTTAATTTTAATGAAATGCAAATTATCTTTATTTATAGTGTTTTTTGTGTCCTACTTAAGAATTTTTTTTTATTCCCCAAGTTTATAAAGATACTATCCTATGTTCTCTTCCAGAAACTTTCTATTTTTTTGTTTTAGGTATGTGTGCCATTTCAAGTTAATCTTTGATGTGAGACAGAAGCCAAGATAGCATTATTTTTTCATATGAGTAAATCACATGCTTCAGAATCATGTACTGAAAACACCACTCAATAATAATATGTATTTCAAAATCACTAAAAGAGTAGATTCTAAATATTTACACCATAAAGAAATGTTAAATGTGTGAGGTGATATATAGGTTAATTAGCCTGATTTAATCATTATACAGTGTATACATACATCCTAATGTCACATTATACTTTATATATACAATTATTGTTAGTTAAAAACAAAACTTAAAAAAAGTAAAAAACACTTCTAAAAAATACCATTCTTCTGCCACTGAGTTGCTCAGGCAATAAATCAAATAACATTGTATACAAGTCTATTTCTGAATCACTGTTGCCTTCCATTGTTCTATTTGTCTATTGTTGAACCAATATCATACCCTCATGTTTACTGTAACTTTATAGGTATTACAGGAATATGATAGAGTGCTTCAATTTTGTTCAAGATGTTTTTAACTACTTTAGGTTCTTTCTGCTTTTATATAAATTTTAGAATTTATCAATTTATACACACTCACTCTGCTCGCCTATTGTTAGTGTAAAGGAATCCTTGTGATTTTTGCACATTGATTTTGTATCCTGAGACTTCACTGAAGTTGCTTATCAGTTCAAGAAGTTTTGGGGCTGAGATGATGGGGTGTTCTAAATATAAAATCATGTCGTCTGCAAACAAAGACAGCTTGACTTCCTCTCCTCCTATTTGAACACCTTTTATTTCCTTCTCTTGCCTGATTGCCCTGGCCAGAACTTCCAATGCTATGTTGAATACGAGTGGTGAGAGAGGGCATCCTTGTCTTGTACTGGTTTTCAAAGGGAGTGCTTCCACCTTTTGCCCATTCAGTATGATATTGTCTGTGGATTTGTCATAAATAGCTCTTAATATTTTGAGATATGCTCCATCAATACCTAGTCTGTTGCGGGTTTTTAACAGGAAGGGATGTTGAATTTTACCAAAGGCCTTTTCTGCATCGATTGAGATAATCATGCGTGTTTTGTCTTTGGTTCTGTTTATGTGATGTATTATGTTTATTGATTTGTGTATGTTGAACCAACTTTGCATCCCAGGGATGAAGCCGACTCAACTGTGGTGGATAAGCTTTTTGATGTGCTGCTGGATTCAGGTTACCAGTATTTTATTGAGGATTTTCGCATCAATGTTCATCAATGAATATTGGCCTGAAGGTTTTTGTTGCTGTTGTTGTGTCTCTTTCCAGTGTTGGTATCAGGATGATACTGGCTTCGTAAAATGAGTTAGGAAGGAGTCGAACATGTGGACTCTGCCCTCATGGATAGATTGATCTTTTCATGGATAAATGAGTTATATGAGAGGTGAGCTGACGGTTTTATAAGAAGCGAGAGGCAGACCTGAGAGAGCATGTTACCATGCTCAGCCCCCAACCATGTGATACTCTGCATTGCCCTGGGACTCTGTGGAGAGTCTCCTTCTGCAAGAAGGCTCTCACCAGATGTAGTCCCTTGACCTTGGACTTATCAGGCTCCATAACTATAAGAAATAAATTCCTGTTCTCTAAAAAAGTACCCAGTGTCAGATATAAGCAATAGAAAATTGATTAAGACACATAGTATCTGTTAAGTGAGTTATGTTTCTCATTTTTGTTTCTCTAAAGGCAATTTATTTTTTGTGTCGGGGCGGGGTGGGGGGTGCGGCGGTTGGATTTTTAAAGATTTTCTCTTCAACGTTAGTGTTTAGTTGGGCTATGACATTATTTTTGAGGTTTTTTTTTTTTGTTGTTTTTCTTTACTATGTGTATTGATGTCTTTTATCAGATTCGGAAAGCTTTAAGAAAGTATTCCATACAATATTTCTTCTACCTGATGCTCTCTTTTCCTTTTGGTACTTCAGCTCCATAAGGCGTTTTGACCACATCTCAGCTCTTTTATGCTCTGCTTTGTGTTTTGCATTATTTTTTAATCTCTTTGTGGTTTGATTTAGGTATTTCCTATTGATTTGCCTTTGAGTGTACTCATGTTATGTCTGCTGTTAAACTCATCCAATTAGTTCTGAATTGCAGATTTTGTTTTGTGCACGTCTTCAGTGTCCATTTGATTCTGATTATTCTTGGCTGTCTGTTACCACTTGAATAGTGTGAAGTAATTAATATTGATTAATATTGAGCCATCTCTCCTGGGTGATACTTGTTGACTGACGACCTTTGCCAAACAGTGTTTGTATAGGGAACCATACAATTCAGCGAACTGCTTTCAAATGTCAGTATTTGTAGGTCTCTTAGGTTTGACAATTCTTTCTCCCGACAGGAATTCTCTGATTTCCTAATACCATCTGGGAGCCAGGTGGGGTACCTTATCATGATTATTATCTATGTCTATCCATCCATTCATCCATCCATCCATCCATCCATCCATCCATCCATCCATCCATCCTTCCAATCTATCTATATTTTAACCTTCCCTCTTTCAACACTTGTGTTACTGTCTTTTGCTGTGCCCTGTGAAACACGGTAGAATCTCTCTAGTTCAATTTTATAGGTAGTACATTCTCCTGCTTAAATGGAGGAGAGGGAGTCATTTGGCTGTGTAAAGTTAATGAGGAATTTGGGGGTCAAATGCTTTTTAAGTAGAGTTTCAAGGAATTCTGGTTTTGTTCCCACCCACCTTCCCAGGTATCGGAGACCTCAATTTTTAAAGCTCTCCTGGGGTTATGCAAATGCATAGTGGTGTTTTTGGTTTGTTTTTTGTTTCTATTTGGCTTTCTTTTCTACAGGATCTTGGGTCTCAGCTTTCTTCAGTTAAGTTGATTCCATTTTGAAAAATTTTGCTGTCATTTTTCCTCTGAAGTTATCTTTTCTCTTGATTTTTTTTTTTTTTTTTTTTACCTTCTGAGTATATACATTTTTATATTTTACTGATACTGGAAAGTGATCCAGACCCCAAGAAAGGGTTCTTGGATCTTGCACAAGAAAGAATTCTAGGTGAATCCATAGAGTAAAGTGACAGCAGGTTTGTAAAGAAAATAAAGGAATAAAGAATAGGTACTCCATAAGTAGAGCAGCAGCATGAGCTGCTGGACTAAGGATACTTATAGTTATTGCTTGATTATTTGCTAAACACAGGGTGGGTTATTCATGAGTTTTCTGGAACAGAGGTGGGCAATTCCTGGAATTAAGGGTTTCTCCCCTTTTTAGACCGACCGTATAGGGTAATTTCCTGATGTTGCCATGGCATTTGTAAACTGTCGTGGTGCTGTGGGAGTGTCTTTTAGCATGCTAATGCATTATAATGAGCACATAATGAGCAGTGAGGATGACCAGAGGTCACTTTGGTCACCATCTTAGTTTTGGCTGGCTTCTTTACCACAGCCTGTTTTATCAGCAAGGTCTTTATGACCTGTGTCTTGTGCCAACCTTCTATCTCATCCTGTGACTTAGAATGCCTGACCTTCCTGGGAATGCAGCCCAGTAGGTCTCAGCCTCATTTTACCGAGCCCCTATTCAAGATGGAGTTGCTCTGGTTCAAATGCCTCTGACATTACTATTACTATGGTAAAGTTTAGGAATAGAGATGAACTATATTTAAACTGAAGGCTACTTAAAATTCTTAATTACTAGAGTAATTTTAATTACTAGAGTCCTAATTTCTGAAACTCTTATTTTATACTTTTAAGCATTGTATCTTTCTCTCGTAGAGCTGTGTCTTTTCATATGGTTTCTATACTTTTGTCTCTCTAGTCATTTTAAACATAACTGTTTTAGGATCTCATACAGATTGTTCTCTTATCTCAAGTTCTTGTAGCTGCTAAAGCTCTTGGTTGTGTCTTCTGAATCACCTCCATGGTGGATTATTACCTGAAGAGGTTTGTAGTTATTTTTTTGTGAGCTCATCATCTTTGGGTATTTTTTTTTTTTTTTTGGATAGTCCAGTGACACCTGTGTTATAGAAGTTTCTCCTGAGTATGGGTCTACATTAGTTTCTTCTGTGACCTCCAAAAATATTTACAAGCATAGGGCCAATTGCAGATGAGTGTCTTGAACTGAAGATCCTTATACCATTGGAAAGGCATATATTCAGGTTTCATATTTACATGTAGCTCAGATTTGGGATTTCATGTTCTCATAGGAAATTTTCTTTTTCCACTCCAGCATCAAAGCAGAAATAAGATTCATTTTCTTATTTTCGTTGGCACCATTTTTAAGTTCCTGTTTGTCTGAGGGTTAGCTCTTCAAGATGTGTGGTTCTCAGTCCCAGCTTAAATCCCTGCGTGCACATGAAGATTCCAGTGCCCAGCTGTCATGACATATATCTGAATCTGATTCCTTTTCAGGCTGTCTTCATACAGCATGAAGTCTAACTCACTGTCTTTAATTTCTTCATGTTTGGTACCTGATTATTTATCTTTCTTTTTAAGTTAGCTATTAATTTCTGTGAGGGCATGAGGGAAGGGGGGTTATAGTTTACCTGAAATTTTTAAGGCTTTTACTGGAGTGTAGTAGAAATGTAGGTGGAATGGTTGCATTATCTCAATTCAACATTGTACCATAACTGAAAGACCTACATACTATTATGTATCTTGTTTTCCCTCCAAAATTATATCATGGAGCATTTTCTGTATTAGTGCATATCATTGTCTTTAATGACTACACAATATTTTATTACATATATTAGGTATATCGTAGAGGATTTAATAATTGCATTATTTGGTTGATCATAGCTTTTTGCTATTATAAACAGTATTTGCAATGAAGATCATTTCATATATTTCTTAAAAGAGTAGAATAACACAGTCAAAGAATACGCACATTGCAATTTAAGATTTTGTAGATACTTTCATAAAAATGGAGCTGTAACATCTTTTGTCCTTAGGGGAAAAATGTGACTTCTCTGTTAGGTGCCTCTCCTGAGAAGCATCCTTTGGGATTTGAGTCCAGGTGACTGACAGGAGAAGAAAGAGAGAAGCATGGTTCTTGGGAAGTGACTAATCTGTTTGGAGCAGAAAGTAATTGTTTTAAAACCAGAGGTGACTTTTCCAAAATTTGAAAAACAAAACAAAACCCCACATTTGTAAAGAGACACTTTCCCAAGAGTCTCAGCAGAGTCATGGATTAATTTCAAGGACAAGACTACATTAAGACTTCCCACAGGCTGTCCCCAGCTCCAGCCTCTGGCTGTCTCTCGGCAACATTCTCTGCCCCTCATGGGGAGGGGGCTGTTGAGGTCACAGTCTGCTTCCCTGAGAGAAACAGGATTTTCTTATCTCTCTGCTCAGGAGATGACAGGATATTTGGTTCCTTGCCTTTTTGAAATGCAAATGAAACCTGCAGTAGGTGGAGTTGAAACATCCATGGATAGCAGGATTTTTTAAAGAAATGTTTTCAAAAAGAAGGGAAGAATGTGCTCCTGCAATTGAGTGACAGACCTCAGACAATTCATGATTATCAGTTGAGTTCAAGGTGTTTGAAAAGTAGTTTTTCAACTTTCGTTACGTATTTCTGACCTCTGTGAACATAAGGAGTTAGAGGGAAGGGGAACTGTCCTCGGAGGAGCTGGATGTATTTGTTCATTGCACTTGCATTCACCGCCTGCTCTGGTCAACTTGCTGGTGACCTCGTTGGGCGTGAGAGGTTGTTACTCCTTTCAGACTGTGGAAACGTCCTGCATTGAGTTGAAGATCTTGGGTGACTGCATTTGAACACAGCCTACTTTTTACAAATTGTGTGATCTTGGGGATAATTTATTTATCCTGTTGTTTCCTTACCGGTAACTTGGGGATAGCCTTATCAGCACGGAATAGGTTCCATGACTCCCAGTGGATGACTGAAGGTAGATAGTCTAGAGCCCTATATTTACTATGTTTTTTCTTGTGTATATATATCCATGATAAAGTTTAAATTATATATTAAACACATTTGCATTTTGTATCCATTATGAAGTAAAATAAGGGTTACATAAGAGTACAAACACTGTGATACCCCATTAGTCAATCTGGTAACTGAAATGGCTACTAAGTGGCTAATTCAAGTAGTGTATACAACACGGATATGCTGTAAACTGGGATAATTCATGGCTCAAGCAGGATGGCTTATGATTTTATTATACTACCAAAACAGCATGCAATTTGAAACTCAAGAATTGTTTATTTCTGGGATTTTTCATTTAATATTTTTGGAGTATGGTTGACCAGAGGTAACAAACCATGGAAAGTGAAACTGTGGATAAGGGAGGATGACTATAGTATCTTCCTCATAGGGTGGTTATAAAGATTAAAATAAGGTGGAGGGGATGAACTTGCAAAAGTATTTGAAGGATGCTTAATATAATATGTATTGTATTTTCCTATGTGTTATTAATAACAATTGTTATTATCCTAAGGGTGTCAAGCAGGGTTTTTCCTGTTCTTCTAGAATTTTGGCTAAGGTTCAAAATTGAATAAAGAAGATAAGTATCACGTATTGTGAGTTTACAAAACTGCTGTCAGTTGGTGTCAGCCCCCATCTCAGAGGGCTAACTGCAAGGCACCAGTTAGGCACTGCCAGTAGCTCTCACCCACTAGAGTCCTCAGACATTCAATATTAGAGGAGGGCTGCAAATGAGACAAGCTGCTCTGGGAAGAAAACTGCTTTTAAAGAGAGGCTTTTTCCCATTGCTCATTCCTTTACTTCTCCACTCAAACCAGAGGAACAAAGGGGAATGTCTAAAGATAATTACTCTTGTTTCACTATACCCATACTGACACCTCTGTCCTCTGCACTGGGGTCTTGTACAACTCTCCTAGAAATTTTATGCTGCTGCTGGATCTGTAGAATGTTTAATGTTGGAATTAAGAGAAAGAAAGAGAGATGGCAGAACTGAATAAAATAAGCCTTATTCTCTCCTCCAACAAGGCAGTTCCATATTCTATTTGGCATGGATAAGGTATATAAGTTTCCTATGGATTGAAAAAAAAGCCCCAGAAACCAACTGGGCTTGAGTTGTTTTGCTAAGTTCATACTCAATAAAACTGAGGCCTAGATGAAGGGAATCTAGCCTATAGTCCCAGCTACTGGGGAGGCTGAGGCAGGAGAAGTGCTTAAACCTGGGAGGTGGAGGTTGCAGTGAGCTGAGATCACACCACTGCACTCCAACCTGGGTGACAGAGCAAGACTCTGTCTCAAAAAACAAAAACAAACAAAAAGTTTATGTAGTATATCAGCGGTATTAGGGATTGGGAAGGTGGAAAGCACAAACTTGAACTAGGTCTTTCATTCTTCAAATGGTGTATGTATTTAGGCCTAGTTTGGAGACCCACAAGGCTCATGATTAGCCAACAAGTATTTTTCATGAAAGAGTCAGCATTTTGATGCCTGGTACACAAAGAATCCTTAAGCCCATCAATGTCAAGGAGCAGAGGCTATTGACAGAAAAAGACCTGCCAACTCACTATGGTATGTGCCTTCATGTAATTACACTTCTGTCTCCTTGTTTTCTCCTGCCAACTTAACACCAGAGGACACTCGGGGAAGAAGTAAGGTAAAATAGAGCATTTCTCCCCACCACCCCACTTGTAGCTTAGGCTACTCTGAAACAGGGAAGTACTTTGAATGAGACAAAAAGCATTAGACATTAAAATGGTGAAAGAGTGGTGGGTTGGTGCCAATGTGCCATTAAGAAATACACTATTAAGGGGAAAGGGGGCTTCCTGTGATACAGTTGGAATTTCTAATTTTGGCAAAGGTGAATTAGCTTGTTCAGATGAACACTCCCTTCAAGAACAAGAAAAACTGGACAAAACTAAATCAATCTGAAGGAACTGGAGAGTTAGCAAGACAGCTAAGACTTTGAGGGGTCAAGGTTCCAGAGAGAAGTCAACCAGACTTTGGGTGCTACTTTTCTCTGTAACACATTTGCTGATTCAAAAGAGGAACTTGAGAGACTGAGCAAAAAGTGGTGGTTAAAAGACTGCATAGACAGGCAAAGCTTCCACCCATCTCACAGGCATGGAGGGGGAAAGTAATTAGACTTCAGGGCTCATCAGGGAGAAACCACACTAGTAGTAGGCAGCCCTTCAGGATTTTTAATTTAAAAAGGAGACTACAGTTATTAAAAATGGACTTTAAAAATATTAACATGCTCAAAAACTTAGATGAATGGATAATTTTCATCATAGAACTGGAAACCAGACAAATTTTAATTAAGAATCCTGGCCTGGTGTAGTGGCTCATGCCTCTAATCCCAGCACTTTGGGACACTGAGGCAGGTGGATCATGACATCAGGAGATGAAAACCATCCTGGCCAACATGGTGAAACCCCGTCTCTACTAAAAATACAAAAAAAATTAGCCAAGTGTGGTGGTGTGCGCCTGTAATCCCAGCTACTCAGGAGGCTGAGGCAGGAGAATTGCTTGAACCCAGGAGGCAGAGGTTGCAGTGAGCCGAACTTGTGTCACAGCACTCCAGCCTAGATGACAGAGTGAGACTTAAAAAAAAAAAAAAAAAAAAAAAACTGAAGGCTGCCTTCTACTAGAAAGAAAACTGGAAATAGACTAGCCTTTACAAAATCCTTTATAAAATAAGAACAGAGATGATCCTTATTGCCAATTATAAATAAAATAACATCCTCTCTCTAGAAAAAATAACATTTTTCAGAGCCCCCATTAAAAACTGTGGAAAATAACATTTGATAAAATATTACAAAGTGTACTAGAAGACAAAGAGAAAAACCAATAATGAAAAGATATGCACAGGAGATATAGATACTAAAGTTATTAAAAATGGACTTTAAGAATATTAACATGCTTAAAGATTTAGATAAATGGGAAATTTTTGTCATAGACCTGGGAACCAGACAAATAACAAATTAAAATTTTGGAATACACAAATGCATTTAACTAAAGTTTAGAATTCGATTACTTAGTTTACCTGTAGATTAGATGGGGGCAAAGAAAGACAGTAATGATAATGTATTTGAAAAAAATCCAGACATGAACATGAAGAGAAAAATTAACAGGGTATGCAGAAAAAAATGCAAAATATACAATACTGGAGTGAAAAAGACTAACATGTATAAGGGAAATCACAGAATAGAGGTGAAAAAAGAATAAAGCAGAAACAATATTTGAAGAGATATTAGCTGAGAATTCCTCTCAACTGATGAATGACAAACTTAAGTCACAGATTATAGATGTTTAACAGATCTCTAAATTGATAAATATAAAAAAAACACATGTAGCATGTTATAGTAAGTCAGTTGAAAACCGAATACAAATAGAAAACTTTTAAGGTAGCCAGAGCAAAGAGACACATTACATTCAAAAGAGCATCAGTAAGAAAACTTGTGTCTCAATAGAAATGACAGAGTTCAGGAGACAAATTTAAAAGTGTTAAAATAACTGACAACTTAAAATTCTACTCAGAGTGAAAATGAAAGTGAAATAGACATTTTCAATTAAGCAAAAACTGAATTTATTACCGTCTTACCCATGTTAAATGAAATACCAAAGATCTTCATGTAGGATAAAATATTCTCAGAATAGCACAGAATTAAAAAAGAAACGAAAAGCAGCAGAAAAAGTAAATATGTGCGTAAATTAAAAAATTAAGATTTAAATATATAGATCAATAAAATATAAAAGAATAATACTTCTTAGGACTTAAGCTCTATGTAGAATATGTGACAATAATATAAAAATGCATGTGAGTTAAATAGATATAAAATACTTCTACCTTTGCATTGTCTGGGAAGTGGCATAAAAAATAATTTTTATTAGATTCTGGTAAATCAATGATAAAATTTTCATGTCTTTTGTGACCATTAAAAGAAGAGCAAAAAAAAAAAAAAAAAAAAATACAATTGGCAAGCTAGTAGGAGGAGACATGAATTGTTTTTTTTAAATCCAAAGTCAAGAGATCAGAGAAAAAGAAAATACAGGGAAAAAATAGTAAGATTTTAGTTATAACCTCAAATTTGGGCTTATATTTAAGAGTTACATTAAATGTAAATGGATTAAATATTCCAATTAAAGACTAGAATTTTAAAATTAAGTGCCACAACTGCATTTAAGAAATATTCCTTAAAGTATTTAGAGGAGTGGAAACAATCTATCAAAGCTATATAAATATAAGAGAATGTTGACTTTATAATAGAAAATTATTTGAGATAAATATTTTATAATAAAAGGTTAATACACCTATAGGATACAACAACTGTGAATATATATCAGACAGTGTAACATCAAAATATATAAACAGAAATTCACAAAATGGAAAGAACCAGACATGTCTGCATACATAGTGAAAAAATTTAACGTACTTAAATTTAAAATGTAATTGATAGAAAAAACCAAAAACCAACTAACATAATTGTATATATAAATAATCCAAAGAACAAAGATATAAATTATTATTTAATAAATTTAGAAGATATATAATCAATATACAAAGTCAATATACAAAACTCAAATTGATAAAATAAATAGAAAATAAAAATCTTAACATTTCCAATAACATCAATATATCAGTATAAAGTGATAAATCTAACAAGTATAAGGCTTGTCAGATTTATCCCCATAAAAAGTACCAAACATAAATGGAAGGATCTACCACATTTATAAATTGGAAGACTAAATATTTTTGATATATCCCTTCTCTTCAATCTGATCTACAGGTTAATTATAATACTACTACTAGAATATTTTTGTGAAAATCAAAAAGTTTGATTCTAAAATTTATATAATTGAAAAGACGAAGAATCACCAAGACAATCTTGATAAAACAGAGTAAAATGGTAAGACTTGTATTAACAGATGCTGTGGACTGAATTGTGTTCCCAAAATTCATATGTTGAAGCTCTAGCTGCTAGTGTGAGATAGGCCTACAAGGAGGTAACTAAAGTTAAATGAGGTCATAAGGGTGGGACCCTGATGCTAAGAGGATTTAGATACCAGAGAACTTGTCCTCCCCACCATGTGAGGACACAGCAAGAAGATGGCCATCTACAAGCCAGGAAGAGAGCTCTGAATGGAAATTAAATCAGCTGGAATCTTCTGTTATTTAGGCTACCCAATCTATACAATCTATAATTTGTTATAGCAGCCCAAGCAGTCTAATATGTATTTTGGTATTAAGAACTGTGGTGCTGCTGTAATAAATGCCTAAAAAATGTGAAAGTGGCTTTGGAACTCAGTAAGACGTATGGGCTCTAAGAGTTCTGAGATGCATACTATAAAAGTGTGGATGTTAAGGGAGATACCAGTGAGGTCTCAGGGGCAATAAGAAATTTGTTATGGTAAATGGAAAAAAAAAATAACCCTTTTAAAATGGCAAAGAACTCGACTGAAATGTGTTCTAGTGTTTTGCAGAAGGTGGAACTTTTGGGCAACAGCATGGGATTCATTTCTATAGGACTCAGTCTGAGGAGATTCCTAAGCTAGGTGTTGAAGGGGAGAGGCTTGGTTTCCCCTGAATGCATATAAATTGTGAAAGAAGAGGGATGGATTAAATAAATTGTTAAGCAAAACCAAACCAGAACTTGAAGACTTGAAAAATTCTCAGAGTATCCATGTTGGGGGGGAAAAAAAAAAACAAGAAAGTTTGTTCTGAAGAGAACACTAAATATAAGACTAAACAACCATTTGATATGGAGATCATGAATATGACTTGTAGACCTAATCAGTCATCTCAGAAGTCAGGAATAGAGATGGGATGATACCAGCAGATGCTGCCAGTTTGAACCAAAACAGGCAGAGAAAGTGGAATGGAGTGAAGGAAGGCTGTTGGACTTCCTGGAATCTACAAGATTAAACCATAGTAGAGGTATCTGACTGCAAACATACACTATTATTCAAGAAAGGGGAAAATCACTCTGAAAGAGATTCAGAAGTCTTCAGAGCTGCCACTTCCACACAGGCCCAGGAGACAAGGATGTTTCCTCCTCAGGTTTTGGGAGGGAAGCCCTTGAAGAAACCCATATGGATGGTGACTTCTGAGAGCCAAATCTTGCCAAGATGAAGTTTGGGGTATTGCTGTGCCCAGCTGAAGGACAAGGGCTGCCCAGCAGAACCAGGAGGGTGATGCTGCCATTTCAGTGAGTTTGGAAGGGGGGACATCAAGCCAACCGAGGATTATTCATGAGGCTTAATATCTAATGGAATTTGCCTTGCTAGGTTTATGGATTCATTTGGGACTGTATTAATCCATTTTCATATTGCTGATAAAGACATACCTGAGACTGGGCAATTTACAAAACAGATTTAATTGGATTTACATGGCTGGGGATGTTTCACAATCATGGCAGAAAGCAAGGAAGAACAAGTCACATCTTACATGGATGGCAGCAGGCAAAGAGAGCTTTTGCAGGGGAACTCCTCTTTTTGAAACCATCGGATCTCATGACACTTACTATCACGAGAACAGCATGGGGAAGACTTGCCCTATGATTCAATTACCTCCCACCAGGCCTTTCCCACGACACGTGGAAATTCAAAATGAGATTTGGTTGGGGACACAGCCAACCCATATCATTCCATCCCTGGCCTCTGCCAAACCTCACATTTCAAAACTAATCATGCCTTCCAAACAGTCCCCCAAAGTCTTAACTCATTTCAGCATTAACTCAAAAGTCCATAGTCCAAAGTCTCATCTGAGACAAGGTAAGTCTCTTCCACCTATGAGCCTGTAAAATCAAAACCAGGTTAGTTAGTTCCTAGATACAGTGGGAATATAGGCATTGGGTAAATACGGCCATTCCAAAAGAGAGGAATTGGCTAAAACAAAACAAAGGGGGATACAGGCCCCATGCAAGTCCAAAATCCAGTGAGGCAGTCAAATCTTAAAGCTCCAGAATGATCTCCTTTGACGCCATGTCTCACTTCCAGGTCATGCTGATGCAAGAAGTGGGTTCTCACGATCTTGGGTAGCTCTGCCCTCATGGCTTTGCAGGGTACAGCCTTCCTCCCAGTTGCTTTTACTGGCTGGTGTAGAGTGTCCGTGAACTTATCCAGGTGCATGATGCAAGCTGTTGCTGGATCCACCATTCTGGGGTCTGGAGGACGGTGGTACTCTTCTCACAGCTGCACTAGGCAGTGCCCCAGTAGAGGCTCTGTGTGGGGTCTCTGACCCCATGTTTTCCTTCTGCACTGCCCTAGCAGAGGTTCTCCATGAGAGCCCCGTCCCTGGAGCAGACTTCTGCCTGGACATTCAGGTGTTTCCATACATCTTCTGAAATCTAGGGAGAGGTTCCCAAACCTCAATTTTTGACTTCTGTGCATTCACAGGCTCAACACCACATAGAAGTTGCCATGGCTTGAGGCTTGCATCCTCTGAAGTCATGGCCTGAGCACTACAGTGGCCCCTTTCAGCCACAGCTGGAGCAGCCGAGATATAGGGCAGCAAGTCCCTAGGGTGCACGCAGCAGTGGGACCCTGGGCTGGGCCCATGAAACCACTTTTTCCTGCTAGGTCTCTGGGCCTGTGATGGGAAGAGCTGTCATGGAGACCTCTGACATGCCCTGGAGACATTTTCCTCATTGTCTTGGGGATTAACATTTGGCTTCTTGTGACTTATGCAGATTTCTACAACTGGCTTTAATTTCCACTCAGAAAATGGGATTTTTCTTTTCTATTGCATTGTCAGGCTGCAAATTTCCCAAACTTTTATCCTCTGTTTTCCTTATGAAACTGAATGCTTCCAACAGCACCCAAGTCACCTCTTGAATACTTTGCTGCTTAGAAATTTCTTCCACCAGATATGCTAAATCATCTCTCTCAAGTTTAAAGTTCCACAAATCTCTAGGGCAGGGGCAAAATGTTGCCAGTCTCTTTAGTAAAACATAACAAGAGTCACCTTTGCTCCAGTTCCCAACAGGTTCCTCATCTCCATCTGAGACCACCTCATCCTGGACCTTATTGTTCACATCACTATCAGCATTTTTGTCAAAGACATTCAACAAGTCTCCCTAGGAAGTTCCAAACTTTTCCACATTTTCCTCTCGTATTCTGAGCCCTCCAAACTGTTCCAACCTCTGTCTGTTACTTGATTCCACATTTTTGGGTATGTTTTCAGCAATGCCGCACTCTACTGGTACCAATGTACTGTATTAGTCCATTTTTGCCCTGCTGATAGATATTCTGGAGACTGGGCAATTTACAAAAAGTGGTTTAATTGGACTTGGAGTTCCAGGTAGCTGGGGGAGCCTCACAATCATGGCACAAGGCAAGGAAGAGCAAGTCTTGTCTTACATGGATGGCAGTGGGCAAAGAGAACGAGCTTTTTTTGCAGGGGAACTCCTCTTTTTAAAACCACCAGATCTCATGAGACTTATTATCAAAAGAACAGAATGGGAAAGACTTGCCCCATGATTCAGTTAGATCCCACTGCATCCCTCCCACAACACATAGGAATTCACGATGAGATTTGGGTGAGGTCACAGCTAAACCACATCAGGGACCCATCGCCCCTTCCTTCTTTCCTATTTCTTTTTTTTTTTAATGGGTATGTTTATCTTAACAATTGTCCCCCTATTGTACTTCAGAAGACATCACTTGTCTGGTTTCACAGTTTCAAAACTACAGAATTTTGTCTCAGGATTAATCATACCTTAAGTGTCATTTATATCTGGTTTAGATGATATTTAGATGAGACTTTGGACCTTGGACTTCAGAGTTGATGCTGGAATGAGTTAAGATCTTTGCGGCAGTTGGAATGGAAGGAATGTATTTTGCATGTGATGAGGACATGAATTTGAGGGGGTTGGGGCAGAATATTATGGACTAAACTGTGTCGTCTTCCTAAATTCGTATGTTAAATCCCTAACTGCCAATGTGACTGTGCTTGAAAATAGGGTCTATAAGGAGGTAATTAAGGTAAATTGAAATCATAGGGCCGGGTGCGGTGGCTCAAGCCTGTAATCCCAGCACTTTGGGAGGCTGAGACGGGCAGATCATGAGGTCAGGAGATCGAGACCATCCTGGCTAATAACACGGTGAACCCCTTCTCTACTAAAAAAATACAAAAAATTAGCTGGGGGAGGTGGTAGGCGCCTGTAGTCCCAGCTACTCAGGAGGCTGAGGCAGGAAAATGGCGTGAACCCGGGAGGCGGAGCTTGCAGTGAGCTGAGATCCAGCCACTGCACTCCAGCCTATGCGGCAAAGGAAGACTCTGTCTCAAAAAAAATCATAATTGGGGGGTGATACAGTAGGATTAGTATCTTTATAAGAAGAGACACCAGAAAGCTCACTCTCTCTCTACCATGGGAGAGTACAAGGCAAAGGCAGCCATCTACAAGGAATATACATATATAACATATGTATTCTTCACCAGAAACCAAATCAAGTGGCAGCTTGCTCTTGGACCTCCCAGACTTCAGAACTATGAGAGAATGAATTTTTGTTGTTTAAGCCATGCCTCATGGTACAGTGGTCACCCCTTATTTCAGGTTTTGTGTTCCGTGGTTTCAGTTATCCTCAGTCAACTGGGATCTGAAAAGTTTAAAAGGGAAAATCTAGAAATAAACAATTCATAAGTTTTAGACTATGTGCTGTTCTGAGCAGCATAATGAAATCTTGGACCATCCCACTCTGTCCACCCTGGAATGTGGATCGTCCCATTCGTTTGGTAGATCCATGCTGTATATGCTACCTGAGTTAGTCACTTTGCAGCCAAATCCATTACCAGATTGACTGTCACAGTATTGCGGTGCTTGAATTCAAGTAACTGTTATTTTACTCGATAGCCACAAAAAAAAGAGTATCATGCCTAATTTATAAATTTAACCCAATCCTAAGTATATATGTATAGGAAAACATATAGTATATATATAGTTCTGTAGTGTCTAAGGTTTCAGGTATCCACTGGCACTCTTGGAACATATTTTCTGCTGATGAGGGGAGACGATGGTATTTTGTTATTGTAACCCAACTGAATTCTTTGAAAATTGTTTTCTCCTATGCCTCCAACATAAGCTACAGGAGTGAGGTGATGGGAGGAGATGGTTTTGGGCAGTTGAGAGGAGCGGAACTGGGGAGATTAAATTTTGGCAGGACAAAGTGAAAGAGGTAAAGCTCTAGGCAGTGATGTAACAGGAAGGAGAAGGATTAGGGAGTCGGAGGAGTTAGGGTTAGTGTTAACATCACGACGGGATTTTAAAGCACCGCTGTGTGGTATTGATAAAGCTGGCCTACAACATAGTGAGAAAAGTTGTTTAATAATTGGTTCTGAGTCTACTGAATTTCTAAATTTAAAATAATTAATGACACATATGCCACACTGTTCACAAAAATCAATGATGAGATTTTAGATTTAAATGTGAAAGATAGGCAAAGACTTAGGACACAAAATGTACCAATATTTTGATAGATTGGATTACGTTAAATTGAGAAATTTCTGTTCATTGAAAGACACAATTATGTGGATGAGGATATTTGTTATATGTATGTTGTATACATAAAAATTCAAATTCAGAATATATATATACATATATATACGTGGGTGTGTGTATATATGTATATATATGTATGTATATATATGTATATATGTATATATATGTGTATATGTATATATATGTATGTGTATATATATATATGTGTATATATATTTGTTTTTTCAAATAACATGTAGGTTGGGTGCAGTGGCTCACACCTGTAATCCCAGCACTTTGGGAGATCAAGGTGGGTGGATCACCTGAGGTCAGGAGTTTGAGACCAGCCTGGCCAATGTGGTGAAACCTTGACTCTACTAAAAGTACAAAAAATTAGCTGGGCATGGTGGCAGGCACCTGTAATCCCAGCTACTTGAGAGGCTGAGGCAGGAGACTTGCTTGAACCAGGAGGCGGAGGTTGCAGTGAGCCGAGATTTTGCCATTGCACTCCGGTCTGGGCAACAAGAATGAAACTTCATCTCAAAAAACCAAAAAAGTATGTATATATGTTATATATGTATATTCCTGTCAGTTTTTAGAAAAATTAATAGAAAAAGCAAATGCTTCTGTGTTTTGTAGTTCAATAAACAGACTTCAAAAGACCTCAAAAAGTAAGACATTCAACTATTCCAATAAGCATATGAAAATGTGCTTGGTCTCCTTATTCATTAGGAAAATGTAAATTAAATAAAATGAGATAAATAAGATAACCCTACACAGCCACCAGAATGACTCAGAGACTGACAATACTAAATTTTAGCATGGAACTGGAGAAATCGATATTCTCAAACATTGCTGGTGGGAGTGTAAATTAGTACAACTAATTTGGTGAACTATTTAGCCATAACTCCTAAATCAGAATGTATCCACATATTATGACCCAGCAATGCCACCCCTACAGAAAAGTATACATATATGCACCAAATTAAATGTGGAGACGTTTTAAAGCAGCATTATTTATAATAGCTGCAAACTGGAAACCTAAATGTCCAGTAGAAGAGTGGTTTGATCTCTATGGCATATGCATAAAAATAGAGTACTATTAAGCCATGAAAATGAGCAAAATACTGCTGTTCACAATGTGAGTGGGTATTAGATAATATAACAATGTTTGACACAAAATAATGCATACTGTGTAACTCCATTCTTGTAATGTTCATAAAATATAGAAATAGTTTCTGATGTTAGAAGTAAAAATAACAGTTAGCTTTGGAGAAGAGGAGGAAATAGTGACCATGAGAGAGCTCAAAAGGAACTCCTGTTTTTCTGGTAATGCTCTATTTTTTGACCTGTGCCGTAGTTACAAATGTTTTTTGCTTTGTGGAATTTATTGTAATTTGTGCATGCTTCTGTATATATGTATTTCCATAAAATTTCAGTAAAACATAAGAGTTTGGGGAGAGGTCCTGAAAAAATACATCATTGTTTATTTCCATCTCAGTGAGTTGCAACTTCTCTATGAATGAGTGGTGGTGGTTGTAGTAGTAGCAGCAACAGCAGCAGCAGCAGCAGCAGCAGCAGCAGCAGCAAGCTTTGGGAAAACCTGAGCTTGGCACAGGGGTAGGCCAGATCAAGGAAGAAAGAATAAATTGACAACTAATCATGAAGTTCAGCTAACCCAAACATCAATCTGAATAGGCCATTCCAGAGAAGAAACCAGAAGCAAAGGAATGGGGAATTCAAGAAAGGAATGGGGCCTCTTTGTTTTTTTTTTTTTTTTTTTAAGTTTTTTAAGTTTTGAGACAGTCTCACTCTGTTACCCAGGCTGGACTGCAGTGGCATGATCTCGGCTCACTGCAACCTCCGCCTCTTGGCTGCAAGCAACTCTTTTGCCTCAGCCTTGAACTAGTTGAGACTACAGGTATGCATCCCCACACCCAGCTAATTTTTGTATTTTTAGTAGAGGTGGAGGTCTCATCATGTTGGCCAGACTGGTATTGAATTCCTGACCTCAGGCGATCCACCCACCTCAGCTTCTCAAAGTGCTGGGATTAAAGGCATGAGCCACTGCTCCCAGCCTGAATGGAGCCTGTTTTAGATTGGAGTACCAGGTGGTAAATACTGGGGGATCTTCTACTGACTAAGAGGCTTTTTTTTTTCCCCCTTTGAAAAATAATGAAATTAGTCTTTTCTTTTTTATCTCTGCATACCAGGAAGTCTCAAAGGAACCGTAGAGTTGTTGTATGAAAAGTACTGCTGACAACCTTCTTGGGCAAAGTAATTCTATGGAGAACCCGCATAATTAAATGCACCTGTATCATTTACAGATGCTGGTACACATTAAATGGCATAAATTCCCCCTTAAATGTTACAGACACATGACAGAAATGATGTCTGTATCTGAGTCTAGTGCAATGGCACGTATTATTCACACAATTTAGGGCTGGAAAAAGCTTGAACATTCTTTGTAATCTTACCTCCTACTTCGGAAATTGACTCTTTAGGGGCTTGTAAGGTTTTTGAACATTGAGGTGGTAATGTTGGATTGGGATTTAGCTCGTTTTAATCCTCAGAGCAGTCACACTGGCTCTGGAGTCAGGTGGACAAGGGCATCATCATTCACACTGGATTATCTGCAGCAGATACATGTAATCTGAGGCCCATGAGACCAACTCAGTTGAGGAAGCTTTCATAGTTATAAAAAAGTCAAGTCAGAATTCAAAACCAGGGCTCTCTGACTCCAGAATCAAAATGACATGTTTGTTAATCTATTTCCTGTTCTATCTGGCATTTTTCAGATAATTTGTAAAGTTTCATGACTTGCTACATGAAGCTGGTACTCTACTCTTCAAGCCAAGCATAGCTAGTCCCTTACACCAGTTTTAAAGGAAGTAGTTTTCATTTCCTTGACGGTCTAGTTGCCTGACACCTGCCAAATCCTATTCCCCACTTCCCTTACTTCTGATGTAGGCAGAATAGCATCATCCCTGTCCACCATGACCTGGTCCCAATGTTCCAGACACCTTCATATGGGAATCCCAAAACGTTAAAGCCGAGGAAGACTTGGCCAGAAAGTATACACATGAAGGTTGCATAAGAGAAATACTAGCTGATGGAAATTGCTGAGAACTTGGAGTAGGAGGACTGGGCAGTCCTGCCAGCTCTTCTCTTCGTCACTGTTAAACCATGGGAAAATCACTTGCCTCTCTAAGCCTGAGTTTCCACCAGTGAGAAAAATAGAAACTGAGTAAACATGTGCTTAAGCTCTGGAATCAGATGGACAAAGTGTATCATATTTTTTTCTCCATTCTTTTTCTTCCAGCTTAAAGCATAATTGGCATATAAAAATTGTGTGTATTCATGGTGTACAATACGGTGTGTTAAGATATGTATACACTGAAATGACTTCCAGCCCCTGTGTAACCATGCCATGCCATTTTCTTTCTCTGCATCGTGACTTCCTTCCACCATGGGTGATGGAATGAGCTAGATGGTCTCTCACAGTCTTTGCGGTTCTAAGATCTGTGAGTCTCTGTCTCTGTGGGATGGTAGAATGCATACTGGACTGAAAGCCCAGAACTGGGTTGAAATCTGAGCTCTTTTCCTATTCCATCTATGACCCTGAACAATTGGCTTTCTTAGGTAAGCTCCAGATCTCTTGTCTGTAGTAACAGAAAGGTAACTATGGTATTGTGTGCTCCTAGTTCTAACATTCTGTGGTTTGAGATCAAGTTCATCAAATTAGCAGAAACTTCTGCAGCACTAAACCAGAAATCATGGATTCTGGTCCAGATGTTTAGTTAACCAGAAGTTAATACTGATGATGATGTCAACTCTTCATTGAAGGTTTATGGTATTCTAGCCTGTGTGCTAGAATACTTTACCTGCACTATCTAATGTAATCCTCAAAATTAATCTCAAAATAGTTTTTATTATTTTCCATTTTACAAATGAAATAATGGATCCACAAGAAAGTTAAATAACTCGCTCCACGCCACAGAGTGAGAAAAAGGTGTAGAGACCAGAACTCCTGAGCACCCACTGCCCTTCCTGCCTTCTCTGATGCTTCTTCATTGCAGCTTGAGCTGCGGTTTCATAGTATAATCATTGTAACGGATCGATGTATATAGTACTTCAAAATTTATAAAGCATTTAAAAATGATCTTCATTTAATCAAGTGCTTTAACATTGGTTTTATTGCCTTCATTTTGGAGCTGAAAAAACTGCGGATTGGACAAGTTAAGTGACTTTGCATAGATTCATAAATTGGTTAGTAGCACAGACATTACTTAAACTGATGTTCCTGATTTAGAGTTCAGAGATTTCTCTGCGACATGGCAACTGACTCTGTGAAAAGAGAAATAATCATCTCCCTATGGCCTGTTCACATCTGAGAATGTTTTTGAAAGGTGCAAAATGTCTTACAAATACGTGTCTTTATGGTTTTAAGTTCAAAAGCAGGTTCCATCCTCCCAGTGCATGTATCTGTCCGTAGCCAACCCACGCCTTAACGAGTGCACCATGGTGCTGTAGATGGAAATGACGCAGGCAGGAAATCTTCTTTCCCTCCAGTGTTTCAGCTGTTTGAGGCTCTGACTCCCCACAGGTTCCCATGGTGGAGCAGACATGACAAGTTAATTCTGCAGCAGTTCAGGCTGAAGCAAGCCTGGCAGTCGTGTAATGAGAGGGGCTCTGGTTGCTGCCAGAGGAAGGAGAAAGTCAGATATGACAAATGGATTATCAGGGACAAAATGTATTAGGTAGGAAAAGGAAGTGATAGCTCTTGGTTTCCCTGGAGAATTGTTCTGTCCACCTGGCATGGCTTAGTAGCATGGGGAAAAGTTGATCAACGAGGTATCAGGCAGGCTGGTGACTGTCATATACAGAATGCAGGATGGCATTTGAGATTGACAGTTGCACAAAATAAATATCAGAGATGGTTGCCCCTGTTTAGGATTTACAGAATCACACAATCCATATGGGTTTTGGAATGACTGACACTGAAGCCTCAGTAGTTTTTGTTCACCCTGTTCCTGATCCTTTAAACCAGTCCCCTCACCCCCATTCCTGTGACCCACATAACCAAAGAGCAGTAAGGTAAACTGAGAACGTGTTATTTCCTTTGGTAACAACAGTGTCTAGAGAAAGCAGTTCAGTTCAACAAAGGCCGCATGGCAGGATAACCATCACTATGGAATCTATTCTTCCTCCTGCCCTGCTCCAGTCGTCTTCCAATTTGCACCCAAATTTTTTCCCTGCTCCTTATCTTTAGGCTTATTAATTGACTTGGGTATGCCTGGGTTGGCTAGCAGCGTAACAGTAAGGGCTATGCTTTGGATTAGTCTGTTCAGCTGTTTTCTCTGTCAGCTGCTCTGATAAGACAACTTGATCTGGCTGTCACCCACGTCACACCATTACTCTTCTTAATTGGCAACCGGCTAGGTCCCCCCCTTCCAGGCCTTCTTAAACCTTGTGCTTTTCCCTGTGCAAGAACAGATATGAAGTTAGCTGATCTTAACCCCCCAGTAACTTACCCCAGACTGTAGAGCAGGGAAAATAATGGACATGTGCAGGGAGGGCGCATGGCAGATTTGGAAGAACTTTCTCAGGATTGGGGTTTGGATAATAATACTGTATTAGGGTTCCTCAAAGAAACAGAACCAATAGAATATATATATATATGTATATATATTTCATCCTTTTCCATTGAATATAACATATATATATGTAGGTATATGGAGAGAGATGGTTTATATATGTATATATAAATGTTTATAAAATGTACGTGTGTATATATGTATATATAATGTGTATATATACATATATAATATGTGTATACATATATAATATGTATGTATATATTCAATGAAAAGGGATGAAATAAGTATATTCTACTTCTGTGCTGAGGCACCCACACATACACACACATATATATAGAGACAAATTTTGTTACATGTTTGTGGGTGCTGAGAAGTCCCCCAGTCTGCAGTCTGCTTGCTCTCTGTATGCTGGAGTCCCGGGAAAGTCAATGGTATAATTCATTCTGGGTCTGAAGGCCTGAGAACCAGAAGAAATGACAGTGTAAATTCCAGCATGATTGTTGGAGAAGATGGGATGACATGTCCCAGCTCAAGCAGTGAGGCAGAAAAAAAAGGGGAGGCAAATTCCTCCTTCCTCTGTCTTTTTGTTCTATCCAAGCGCTCGATGGATTGGGTGATGCCCACCCACTCTGGGGAGGGCCGTCTGCTTTTCTGAGCCCAAATGCCTGATTCAAATGCCAATTTTATGTAGAGAGGCCTTTACAGACACCCCTAGAAACAGTGTTTAATCGAGGCACCCTGTGGCCAGTCAAGTTACCACATAAAATTAAGCATCACTAATATCAACTAAGCATCACTAATATCAACAACTACTACTACTACTACTACTACTACTACTACTACTACTACTACTACTACTACTACTACT
>NC_045452.1:16117002-16138043 GCF_002776525.5 Piliocolobus tephrosceles
CTACTACTACTACTACTACTACTACTACTACTACTACTACTACTACTGCTGCTTACAATGAACCACTACTATCAATGTCCATTGAGCCCATATGTGCTGGGCTAAGTACATTATGAGGTGGGCTTATTACTGTCCCACCTCACTGATAAAAAACCTGAAAC
This sequence comes from Piliocolobus tephrosceles, assembly GCF_002776525.5. Lineage (NCBI taxonomy): Eukaryota > Metazoa > Chordata > Mammalia > Primates > Cercopithecidae > Piliocolobus > Piliocolobus tephrosceles. Next base: position 16,117,164 of record NC_045452.1, read on the forward strand.
CCTAAAAGGTTAAGTAATTTTCCCAAAGACAAAGGGCAGCCAGCAATCCAAATAGAGTGAAGAAAGGAGTAAAGCAAGAGACTGGGCCCATGTTGATCTAAAGTGGGAGGAGAACAGTAGGGTAGGGATTCCTCAGGAATTCAGGAAGAAGCTCTGACATTTCAAGGAATGGAAAATCTGACTCACACTGGCTTATGGGCACACCAGCTAGGAACTCCCAAAGCACTGCAGGTTTCAGAGTTTCCTTCATTTAGGGGCTCACAATAGATCTGTGGCTTCAACTCCAATCTACCCTGCCCATCCCCTCACCTCCCCCCACCTCCCCCCCCCCGCCGCCTCCCCCGACTCCCGTGCTTTGCCCCCCACCCCCCCTTGGTTCTACCCTTCTTTGTGATTTCCTTTGATGGTAGGCTGAATTCTTATGTTAATGATCTAGATGCTGACAGCTCCTGGGGCCACTTGCTTCCCGGGTTCACATTCAAGAGCAGGGGCATGACTTTCCATCCCCCACCCCTGAATAAAAGTCTTTGAAGCTCCTTCCTTCTCTTTTGACAACTTAAGACCTGTGCCCTCAGAGCACCATGTGCTGGCCTCTTAGGAAGGGTACTTTTCTGACCCAAGGACAAAGGAGTGAGGAGTTGAAGCGACTACATTTGAATTTGCAGCCCCTGGATTTTGTGATTTTCATGATTTCTTTCAACTCCAGTGTGGTAAATATCTACCCCCCCCCGCCCCCGGAAAAAAAAGAGTGAATCCATGCCAGATATACCTGCTCCCTAGCAATTTTGTCATCTCTCCAGCTGTAATTCCTAGGAAATGACTATAATCCATCCACCCCCACTGGAGGCAGGTGAGAAGAGGAATAGAGAGACAACTGGCAAGGGGGAGGAAATGGGCTGGAGGCCATGAGTTGCTCTCTCTGTAGTCACTCACCCAGTCTTTGGAAGGTGCTTAGGTGGAAATGCAGTTGAGGTTTTATCCTGCTCAATTTCTTAGGGAAAGAGTGGATAGGAAAGATAGAGCTTATGGGCTATACTCAGAGCCACTGGCAAGCAGTAAGGACTCCGCATGAATGATTTGACAGAGCACCTCAGCATACCAGAAAAACCATAATGTTCCAGCCACCTGCTCTCTCTGGCTACTGGACCAGCCTCAGATCACAGGCAAACCGAGCCCAGGAGTAGACCTCTGTTCCAGCAAGAGAAATGCAAGAAGCTAGAGCAGGACGTGGTCTCAGGCTGCCATCTTTTAAAGGTTGGGGGTGCTTATGTACTTTGTTCTGTCCTTCTGCTTCCTGCAGACCTCTTGGCTTTGAACTCATTGCCCGGCTTTGACCAGATGCTAACTTACATTATGTTTGCCATTTGGTCCACTTGATTCTGTTCCTTCAGGACCATCTTTGATTTCTGAATTCTAGTCCTTGGCCATTTTCATTACTTATGGCCGCCCAGAGGATGATAATAGCAATAGGCACCATATACTGAGCGCTTGGCTCTAAGCCTTGAGTTTTGCAGGCATTATTCAAAAAGCACTACAAGGTTCGTTACTATTTTTATTTTATCTGTGAGAAAATGGAGGCTCAGAATAGTTAAGCAATTTGCCCAAGGTTTCTCAGTTTGCTAAGTGGTAGTGTTAGGGTTCACATTCATTTCTGACATCCGTGTCTTTTATCTTTCCGCAACACTCCACTGTAAGTCATAGCAGAGAACCAGATTGGAAGATTATCTTCAGGTGGCAAGGACTAGCTGCGCAAGTGACCCCCAACGCTGTTTTCCAGGGTTTTACTTTCCTTGTGGGTCTCTTTCCAGCTTGTTCCTCCTGTGACACCAAGGCAAGCCTCCTAAAGCCACAGCTACCTTTTAAATAGTTGGCTCCAAGCTTGACTAAATTTTCTTTACTTCTGTGCCTTTCACACAACTGAGACAGGCTGATATTTTCGGAAAGATTTTTACTAAACAGTAAAGGAAACTGAAAGGAAATAATTGCAGCAAATATAGGCAGTATAAAAATAGCCAGCTTTCCAAATACACATTTCTGACTCTAGGAATCACAGTAGAAACAGCAGAAAGCTTTTCTGTTGCCCAAACCTGATGCTAAGGAAGTCCCCCGACCAAAACACTGCTGCAAGATTCGTTTTAATGGAGCTCAGCCATATCTACACTTCTGGTGTGGGCTGTCTGACCCGGGGAAGGATGCCTGAGCAGAGAGGTGGGGGCATGGCTGCAGGATCCATGTCTCCTGGCCCAGACTCACTTGGGCTGTGGCCTTCGTTACCACCCCATGCTGATGCTACCCAAATATTGGTCTCTAGTCCAGGCTTCCCTCCTGAAACCTACTGGGTGTCTCCACTTGGAAGTTCCATAGATAACTGAGCTCGTCTATATTTGAGTCCGTCATCTGTCTTCCCTCCAGTAAATGGCACCACCCTCCATCCGGTTACACAAGACCAATACCAGGAGGAAAGTCATTCCTGACACTTACCCTGAGTCTAATTAGCCATTCAATTCTAGCAGTTCCATCCCCTCCCTCTACCAAATCTCTTCATTTCTCACCATCTTCTCCACTTCTACCTATATTCAGGTCACCTTTATCTCGGACCTAGACTGTTGTCTTAGCCTCATAACTAGTTTGACTACCTTCGGTTTTATCTCCTTTAACCTATTCTCTATGCCAGGGGTAAAGCTTTTTAAACACAAGTCTGATCACGTAGTTCTTTCTGCTTAAAGTCCTCTGGAGGTTCTCCATTTCTCTCAGAAGAAAATACCAAACATAGACGAAGCCTGCTCATTCCTCTAGGCTTGTGTCTCAGGACCCCTGTCCTTCTGTATTACTGTTCTCACACTGCTAATAATGACATACCTGAGACTGGGTAATTTATAAAGGAAAGAGGTTTAATCGACTCACAGTTCCACAGGGCTGGGGAGGCCTCAGGCAACTTTCAATCATGGTAGAAAGGGAAATAAACACATCCTTCTTCACCTGGTGGCAGTAGGAGGAAGTGCCCAGCAAAAGGGGGAAATGCCCTTATAAAACCATCAGATCTCGTGAGAACTCACATACTATCACAAGAGCAGCATAGAGGTAACTGCCCCCACGATTCAGTTACCTCCCACCAAGTCCCTCCCATGACACATGGGGATTATAGGAATGACAATTCAAGATGAGATTTAGGTGGGGACACAGCCAAACGATATCACCTTCCTGTACTTGGAAGCTTGCACTTGTCCCTGCTCTCATCATTCTAAATAATGTTCATCTACTGTGCTGCTCTGACATCTGGGCCTTTGACCGTGCTTTTCCCTTTAAATGAAATACACCGGTGCCAAGCCATCTTGCTTGTTTTCACCAACTAGGTCTTAGATGTAACTTGTTCCAAAATGTTTTCTATATCCCATAAAATTGGGGTTAAGTGCCTCTTCTATGGGTTCTAACTTAAAACTTATTACTTTTTTTAATTATAAATTCACTTGCTTTAATGATTTTTAGTAAATTTACCATGCTGTGTGGTTATCAACACAATCCAGTTTTAGAACATTTCCATCACTCCAGTGAGATGCCGCATGCCAACTCACAGTTGATCCTTGTAAAACTTATTACTTATACCACCATTGAGATTGTGTGCATTTCTGCCCAACAGCAGGGGCTCATTAGGAAAGTAACCATGTCAGCTGATTCACTGTTAGAGCACTATTTATCATCACAGTGACTGACATTGAGTAGGTAGCACTTAATAAATATCTGATAAATGGATGAATAGATAATATGTGCATAAAAATGGGGTAACCACAGCCTTGGAGGAGAATGACTTAAGATTGGCGTAAAAAACAAAATACCGATGCCTTTGACAAGCATTTCCAGAATATCTCCTCTGTATCAGGCTGTGTACCAGGCACTCTGGACCTGGGAGACAAGAGCCAGGACCTTTGTTATCAGCAGGACCCTGTCCCTGACCATGTGGCTCCTGTTGCAGCCTCACTACCTTGACTCCTACCCTTTAGCAAGCCTAACTATGCACTGTGAGTGAACGGGTTCCTGGGGGCCTCGTCTGATCCAGTAAGCAGCAGAATTAAGCTTTAAAAGAAAAATTAGTCCTTTTCTTTTCTCTTCTCTCCTTTTCTTTCATTTTTCTTTTCTTTGATCTCTTCTCCTTTTCTCTTTAAATAAAACCCATGCTGTTTCTGTGTTTGCCCCCACTTTCATTTTTCTTTCTTAATTCACGTGGGATGCCCCAGATCTCACTTTTACTGTGTTTTATTTAAGGAAGCGTTGGTGGGATCAGGGATAATGTATTTCCAAAGGGGGGTGTTAGTCTCTTAATCAATTGCCCAGGATCCTTTCTCGCTGACATACCCCACGTGGAGCATCCAGCAGAGAAGGCAGTGGGCGAGCCAAGACACTGAAGAGTTGGGAAGGAATTAGTGTTAATTCCTACCAGACACCTCCCTGTGATGTTTCTCAGTCAATAAGAGATTAGATAGGCGAGAAGGTTTAAACATAGCCATGCCTCTTCTCATCACCTGCTAATCCGTTCCTCTCCATTCCCACACTAGGCCCTGGGGCAGAGGCCCTAGAAATGTATCTGCTGATGCACACACAGCCCTCCAAAGGCCTTCTTTCCTTCTCCTGGCCTTCTCAGGAAAACCCTGATCAGCCAAGTCTTCTGGTGTTGTTTCCTGGCAAATGGATCCCTGGGAAATGTGGAAAGATCAGAGGCTGCTGCATGGTCTATGGGGTTGGTGGGAGTGCAAGGTGAGAAAAGAGTGGGTGTGTCCGGTAAGATGGAGAGAGAGAGAGAAGGTAAGAAAGCCAGGGAGGTTCTTATCAGCATCTTATCACTACTCTGGTCTGCAGCATCAGTGATTGTGGCAGACAGACTGACTCCTGCTTCTGGGGCTTTTGGGGTTCATGCCCTTCTAGGAGTCCCCCTCCTTCTCTGTCAATGGGACTTATCACTTGCTTCTAACCTATAAGTATATCAAAGGTGAATGGATATCACTCCTGTGATACGTTATGTTGCATAAGGGCATGTTCTGCTGGTGTACTCACTTGAGACTTTCTTTCTCAATCTTCCCTGCTGTTCTTTCTCTGTGGCTGGCTTTGAAGAAGCAAGTCCACAAATCCTGCAACTACAAGGAATTGAGTGGTGTCTGACAACCACATGAGGTTGAAAAGGGACCTCGTACAAGAACCCAGCTCTGATCGACAACTTGATACCCACCTTTTGAGACTATGATCAGAGGACCCTAAGCCATGCCTAGACTCCTGATGCACAGAAACCGTGGGATAATAAGTGGGTTGTTCTAAGCCACTAAGTGTGTCTAATTTGTTCTGTAGTGATAGAAAACTAATACAGTGGTCTCTTTTCCTTCCTGCTTTGAGCACTAGGGCCTGAATGCTTCTGTCTCCTTCCATTATCAAATCAAGATGGTCTCCCCATTAAAGGATACTGAACCTGTTCACATTGACATGGACTTGACCGACTACAGTTCAGGTTGCTACTCTCCCAACGGAGGCACCTGTACACCAGGGAGCCTTCACAGTCACAGCTCCTTGTGAGAAAGTTTATGGGTCTCTTCCTACTATTCAGTTTAGATAGCTTACTGTCTCTTGAATTATATTTCTCTCTTTAGGGAGCGGATTATGGTAGCACTTTTAATTTTTCTGTCTTTTTTTCTTTTTCTTTCAAACTATTCTTTGCTTGACAGGCTTTCAAGATCTATTTCAGCTCCATTAGGGGAAGAATGACTTTCATTATCAACTTCAAAACCCCTTTCAAAAGCACATCCCATTTAGGGCAGAGCGGCTTGCTCCAGGCTGGAGGCTTCCAACTCACTCCATACATTCCTAGTTAAAAGGTGGCACCAGGGCCATAGAGCCTCGTGGTAGATCCAAGCGGTATTCTGAGAAAGAGTAGGGATGAGCATTGGTTGGGTGTCTGAGAACAGCTTTTACTATTTCCACTTAATTTGTAGCAACATGAGCTTTAGACAGATAGAATCAGAATGAAATTTTACTGTCTGTGAGGTATTCATAGGTTGTGAGCAAGTTATTTAACCTCTCTAGCCTGTTTGCCTTTTAAACATAGGATTCTTGTGAAAATTGAATAAGGTAATATAAAATTTCTCAGCACAGTGCCTAGCCCCTAGCTGTCATCCAATAAATGTTAATGTTTCCTCCCTTGCACAGAGGAGGGATGTGATTGAGAGGAAGGACAAAATGAAATTTCTCAGGGATGAAATGCTAAATCTCATGGCACTGGGGTTTTTTCCTCCTTCACTCTCCCCCTGGTTTCCTCTCCTTTTTCTTCTTTCTCTCTCCCGATACATGTAAAGTGCTTAGAGAACAGTGCCTGGTCGTAAATGCTCTTTGCTGGCGTTGTTGTTATTTTTATTGTAGTAGTCATCATCACTGTCATTGCCATCATCCGTGTAACCATCTCCTCCCTCACAGTTTCTTCTCCTTTCTCCCGTAGAGGTGATCTTCCTGTACCTTTTCCTGTAATCTCAAAGCTGGGAACCGGTGTGAATTACACTTCCTGAACTCTCCCACCATCTGGCTTCTTGTTTGCTTTTGCCAACAAGGACACACTGTCAGGGGGAGGAAAGTCTCAAATTTGCTCAATTTTCTTGCTTTTGGCTGTGTCTTCAGAAAGGGCTGCATCCTTTTATATAATCTGAGCTTTAGCCACAGCTGCTCTCTTTTTGGTGACCATAGCCTCAGCAGGTCGGCTCCTCTTCAGTTCTTCCAGTTGCACCCTCCTACGTGGCTCTAGCCCTGACCAGGGCCATCTCTCCTGGGCAGTTTCAGCTCTGACTGGGTGGCATCCCAGCCCTGCTGTAGCAGGTACACTCCTGAGCTCTGCTAATGCTGTCTCTCATCCCATGTTCCTCCAGCCCTGGGGTGGTCGTTATTCCCTGCAGTTAACCACATCTGTGTTATGTTATCATACCTTCTTCTTTTTGTATTCAGGCCTTGGCAACATGTTGAAAACTAGTTCTCTGTACTTATCTTTTTGAAATACCTAATGTGGCTCCTGACTTCCTGTATGGACAGTGACTTTTTTATTTATTTATGTATTTTTTCTTTTTTCCCCAAAACGGAGCCTTGCTCTGTCACCCAGGCTGGAGTGCAGTGGTGTGATTTTGGCTTACTGCAACCTCTGCCTCCTGGGTTCAAGTGATTCTCCTGCCTCAGCCTCCCGAGTAGCTAGGATTAGAGGCTCAGCTCAGCTAATTTTTGTGTTCTTGTAGAGACGGGGTTTCACCTTACTGGCCAGGCTGGTCTCAAACTCTTGACCTCGTGATCCGCCTGCCTTGGCCTCCCAAAGTGCTGGGATTACAGGCTTGAGTCACTGCTCCCGGCCTGGACACTGACTCTTAAAGATTCCTATCTGTTAATGCCCATGGGGAGAGAAATTACAGATAATTTTCAATCAGAGCCTTTAAAGTTAACTACTTTCCAGTGGCTTTCCAAGTTAGAACATCAGCAATGAAAACTGAAACCACTTCCAAACTCACTTTCTCAAGTTTACAGAAGGAGAAAGTGGAGTATATACCTCTCCCTTTTCCTTCTCTCTAAATTACTTTTGGATGTACATTGAGATCCCTGTAGCTGGTTGCTTAATCTACTTATCTTAGCATTGGTCTTCAGATGCCAAGAGTCATTTAATTCATTCTTGAATTTTATATGATCTTTTATACTTTTCCTTCTCTTTCCCTACCTGAACATCTACCTCATCTTGTTCATCATTATCAAAATAATCTTGAAGGAAGGTTCTTCAATATCCAGTAAGCTAGCTCCTATAATGACATCTGAAAAGCTAATATTTACTGAATATTGTACTCCATGATTTAAGTAGTATTTTTACAATGAGAAAACCATATTATGGAAAAACTTTATCATCTGCCCATGATTACTGAGGTAGTAAGTAATGGAACTTGGATTCTAAACCAATTCTGCCTGATTCTGAAACTCAGAAATTGAATTATTATTCTACCATCCATCCATCTATCCATCCATCTGTCCATCATCTGTCCATCCATCCATCCAATAGAGAGTTCTGTACATGCCAAGCACTGTGACGTCCACAATAACTGAGAATCAGAAGGTCTAACCTATATTCCCTGAAACATCACAGAGATAGTTACATCCAAAGCCAGCCCTGGGAGAATGGGGACTAAAATTGGGATGGGGTGATGAGTGAGTGGTGATAGAGGGCTGAGAAGACGGTAAATGGAGAGGAAGGCCATAGGTGTTGCTGGTCCCCTCTTTGTGCTCTCCAGAGATCTTCATCAGCAGCCTCCATGGATCTCTTAGAAGACTGGAACTGAGAAAATGCTCTATTTGACATCGGGACGTCGGACCAATATTCTCTCACCTTTTATCTCTCTCCCTCAGGCTCTTTTGTTACAGTAACAACAACAACAACAGTAAAATTAACTGTTGGACTGTATAACTGCAAGCAGAAAGACTCTAAGAGCCTGCAGATGTGGGGTAAGGTATTCCAGCTTCCAAGGGTTCAAGACCAACCTAGGCAACATAGTGAGAATTTGTCTCTACAAAACATAAAAAATAAACTTTTATCTGGGCATGGTGGTGCATGCTTGTGGTCCTAGCTACACTGGAGACTGAGGTAGGAGGATCACTTGAGCCCAGGAGATCAAGGCTGTAGTGAGCAGTGATTGTGCCACTGAGCTTTAGCCTGGGTGACAGAGCAAGCCCCTGTCTCCAAACAAAATACCTCCCCAAAACTACTGTTTTTTGATGACCAGTTTTCTCCTTGTCCCCAATCCTCCATCTCAAGGGGTATCTCCTCTGTCTGGTTAGTCTTTACTGCCTTTGAGTGTGGATGAGGTTTCTGGTCTATATTAGGCTCTCAGGATTGATCTTCTGAATAAATCTTTCTTTCTTTCTTCTCTCTCCTCTTTTCCCCTCTCTCTCTCTTCTTTTTTACTGTTTCTCTCATGGTTTCTATGTCTCTCTGTCTCTGTCTCTATCTGTTTCTGTAGGATGATACTGGCTTAAAATAACAGACTCTGACTCAAACTGGTAAAAACAATAGGAAAATTTATTTCAGGCAAAGAAAAGTTCACATATAGGAAGCGTCCAGGGTTAGTTGATTCATTAAGTCAACCATATGATCTAGGACCCAGGTTCTTTCCATGTTTCTGCTCTTCTATTTTCAGGATCTTTTGACTGATTTTCGGACAGATTAAAAATAGCCACTCAGGAGAAAAATGGGGCTAGAGCCTGTACTGCCATTTTCTTCTCCACCTCCTGCTCCCGCCTCTGCCCCTTGCCTCTGCCCCTTGCCTCTGCCCCCTGCCTCTGTCCCCTGCCTCCCTCCTCTTCCTCCCTCCTCTTCCTCCCTCCTCTTCCTCCTCTTTCTTCTCTATCTTAGAAAACAAATTGTTGTCCAGAAGCACCACAATGCTAGCTTCCTCTCATATACCATTGGTTAGAATCAGAGCTAATGTTCATACCCTAGTGGATCTGTCAAGGGGGGATAGAATTATCACGACTGGCCTATGCTGTGTGGTGTAAAGGATGATGTGGTGTCCACTGTTTAGAATAGTGAAGTATCTGAGATGTCACCTTACTGCTGTAGTTTCCCAGATTCTGGCAGGTGACATGAGCCTTCTGAATCAGAGACAAAGCACCCCGATTGCTCCCAGTGCAGTGGGCAGCCTGAGCTGCAGGTCTGCATTAGTTACCCCTGCCTCTACAGTTGCACAGGGGCAGCGTGGAGAGGTCACGGTTCAGGAACTCCAAGCTTGAGGAACTCAAATCTTTTATAACATCTGCAAGAAAATCTTCTGTGAGGCAGTGTAAAACAATCTAAATGATGTATGTGTAGAATTTCAGAAGGAGAGAAACCAGAAAAACGTTTGATGGAGTAATGGTTAAAAATGTTTCTTATTTGATGAGAATGATACAGAATCAAAAAACTCAGTGAATTGTGAGTAGCGAATAGAGAAATTTGAAGAAAATCATGTAAATACACATCAGAGTTAAATATCTGAAAACATTGATCTGAAGATAAAGACAAAAGCAGCTGAGGAGGGGCACATCGCATACAGGGGAACAAATTTAACAATCCCAGCAGACTTCTTCTCAAAGTGTGTGCAGACTAGAAGACACTGAGGTGATGTACTTAAAGGATTGAATAGAAAATGTAGTTTCTGCAGTGAAAATATTTTTCAAAAATTAGGACAAAAAGAAAACTGGAAAAGTACAAGCTGGGACAATTTACAAAAAGCTGCATTACAAGAAACTTGAGGCTCTTTAGGCCTAAGAAAAATGATATCAGATAGGATTTGCAATCTATAAAAAGGAATAAATACCACCAGAAGTGGTAACTATTGGAATAAATGTGAAATACTTGTTTTCCTCATTTGTAATCACTTTAAAATTAATTGACCATTTCAAGCAAAGATGTTTACAACATATTATGGGGTTTGTCACATTAGAAGAAAATTGTAAAACAATAAGAGGACAAGGGATGGGAAGAGGGAAAAGAAATTGCAATGATACATAATTCTCATGCTATTCATGAAGTGGTATAATGTTGTTTGAAGGAAGACTGTGATTAAAGTTGTATATTGTAAACTTGAGAGCCACAGCTAAAAATAAAAACAAAAGTACAGTGATTAAGCCAATATTGGAAACAAAATGAAATACTAAAGTACACTTAATTCAAAAGAAGGTAGTAAAAGAGGAAAAAATATTCAATATGGTGGTTTAAATCCCAACCACATTGATAATTACATTATATCAAAATGGTATAACACTCGAGAGGTGGTCAGATTAGATGAAAAAGCAAGACCTGACTGTTTTTTGTAATAAATCCCTTATATAAAGACACAGATAAGTTAAAAGTAAAGGGATAGAAGAATACATACTATCGGAACACTTGGCGGAATACCAGAGTGTTCTTTATCCTTTAGTTATATGTGATATCTCAGTGAATATTTAAACCAATTTGTAAGAAACAAGTCATTTTAAAGATGAAGAAACTTCAAAGTCAATGCTCTTATCTACTAGATAAGACTGCAGATTCTTGGAAGGTAGAAATAATATTTTACTTTTGTTTATATCTATTGCATTTGTATATCTACAGCCTGAGGTCTGACTCATACATGGCTGCTAATTACATTTTAAGAGAATAAATGCATGATTGGATGGGTGGATGAATAAATGAAGGAATGAATGCACCTTAAGAGGCAGTTATGCCTCATCATCCCCCTTGTAGTGTGTGCACTGAACAGATCTCATTTAGAAAATGAGAACAGGCTGGGTGCAGTGGCTCATGCCTGTAATCCCGGCACTTTGGGAGTCTGGGGCAGGCAGATCATGAGGTCAGGAGTTCGAGACCAGCCTGGCCAACATGGTGAAACCCCATCTCTACTAAAAATATAAAAATTAGCCGGACATGGTGGCAGGTGCCTGTAGGCCCAGGTTCTCGGAAGGCTGAGGCAGGACAAGTGCTTGAACCCGGGAGGCAGAAGTTGCAGTGAGCCAAGATCATGCCACTGCACTGCAGTCTGGGTGACAGAGTAAGATTCCATCTCAAGAAAAAAAAAAAAAACATTTCCATCAGCAGGTAATGTCACACATCAGTGATCAAGATGGGACTTTGAGTGCTTTGGTGCAGGAAGCAGGGCTGAAGTTGGTTTCTGGAACCACGCACAGGGCTCCTCTGAGGCCTAGGGTTAGCATTGGGCTAGACAATGATTAAAACCTAGTAAAGTCTTAACATAAATCCTCTTCCTTTCAGGTCTTCCCCCTCATTGGCTCTGAGTACAAACAGAATACTCCACCTCCTACAATCCCCTGTAGGATATCCTGTCTAAAAGCAGTGTCTGGTCAGTTGAAAATAATATCTTAGTAGTTATTATATATTTACGTGCTGCCAAAGAAGAATGTAATTACACCTACCTTGCAATCTGAGAGCATGAGGACAATGTGCTTGAGTTGTTAGCATGATCAGTTCATCATTCACAGTGCATTCAATAGACCAGTTTCTCTGCGCTTATCACAGTGTATTGCATTTATTTGTTTTAAAATTTCATTCTTATGATTCTTTGGATGTAAGTTATAAATATCCACTGGGGTCTGCTAAAGCAAAAAAAGATACAGGGATTGGGGGATTTCATTATAAAAATACATAAGTATCTCATGTAAGCCACCCAAGAAGAAGAAAACAGCTGGGCCTTAGGATAGAATTGGAACCAGAATCTGGAAAGACATCAGGACAGTCTCCCTAGCTCATATGTTACTTTTCTTTGAAGCATTCCTCCCTATTCTACTGAAGGCTATTTTTTTTTCTTGCTACTCATTACACATTGGAAGCTGTTGATGTCCATCCAACAGAATCTTCGGTTAACGTTTTCTGCAATAATAGATCAGGTGTAACCAGAATATCTTTAACCAAATTTGAAATCTCTGGAAGAAATAATAATGAAATTAACTCATCTTGATTCAATAGAAAGTCATTTAGCAGAATCAAAAGTGTCACCCTCTTGGGCAACAGAAGTAGTTAAGATGTCATTTTTTAACTTGAATAAATATTCCAAAAGGTATAAGCTTCCTGAGAGCAGGAATTCTCATTCAGCATCATGTATCTTGGCGTACTGCCTGGTTCACAGTAAGTAGTTGGATTTTAACTTGAATCTGATTCCAAAACCCTGAAGTACCTTCTGCCTGAATTACTCTTAAAAAAAAAAAAATCTGTGCATATCTGCTTTATTTCCCTCTGTACCAGTCAGCGTAGGCTAAGTTACACTGCGCTAACAACTGAATCCCCAGATTTTCATGGCTTAGAACAGCGATTCTTACAGCAGCAACAGTGTCACCTGGGAACTTGTCAGAAATGCAGAGTCTTGGACTCCACCCCAGACCTACTGATGAGAAACTCTAAGGATGGGGTCCATCAATCTCTGCTTTACCAAGTCCTCCGGGTGTTTTTGATATGCACTAATTTCATCACCTAGGATGATAAAGGTATATTTCTCATTCACCTTTCAAGAGCACTGGGTGGTGGTCTACAGTATCCTTTACCAGCATATGGAGCAGTCCCTAATTAGGACAGAAAATAAAGACAAGGCAAACCCAGGGCTAGTTCTTGAAACTGGGCTCAGAAGTTACGTCATCACTTCTGCTCATGTTCCATTGTCTTCAGCAAATCTAATGTGAATGGGACAGAAACAATTCTGTCACACAGAAAGGATATACGTAGGAGGGAAATTGGACTATTGTATTAGTTTTATTTTATGTCTCTTTACATTTATGAATGACAGAGAAATGCTTTGACAAACATTTTTAAAGGTCATGAAATCGTATTGTTTTCTAGGGTTAAGATTGCTTTCTTCAGCGTGTGTGGTCACTTTCGTGGCCCTGCACTACTGTGCATAATGAGGACGGCCTGTATTCAGGACAGGAATAAGACCTACCCCGTAATTTTTCCTGTCTCTGTTCAAACGTGCCTTAGAAACGTTTTCCCAGAGCTGCCTTATTTGATAGAGTTCTGTCGTCCTGCCCTGCCACCCTCTCACATTACCCTATTTCATTTTCCTCACAGCACTCACATCTAGCTGAAGCTGCTTTATTAGTTTAATTGTTCTGAAATGTATTGCCACATAAGCTTCATCAAAACAGAGATTTTGTCTATCTTTTCATTGGTTTTATCCCCAGACCTTAGAAGAATGCCTCACACAAAAATGTTCACTAAACATTTTTGGATGTGAATTTGTTGATATCCCCCGAGATGGAGCAACTAAACTCTCCCTGCTGTTTAAAATGGAGTTGGGGCCCGTCCTGACTCTGTGCCAGAAGCTGGGGAAGGCAGATAAGGAGGCCTCCAACCTGATGCCCACACACAGGGCCCAATATGGATTCGTGACTGCTGGGCGAGGAATTCAGCTTATTTAGGGAAGCTGGGAGCTTTCAGCTCATGTTTCCGCCCTAGCTTCTTTCTTCCCTACTTTGAAGTACACTCAGCGTTTTGAATGAGGCTTCTCCTACCCCTCCTAATGAGAGAGATCAATCCTCCTGGAGAAACGTCTTATTCTCATCTCTAGAAAGAAGAGCATTTGGTGAGATTTGACTCCTCATTGCAGAGAATATAACATGGTTAAGAGAAACTGGAAGTTAATTAGCCCCTTCTTTCCTCTAAAAATTAAAATATGATAGGATATTGTGGGCATTGAAGATTAATTGCACTATTAAAACTGTTGCTCACCTATTTTACAACATACTATATACATACATATGTTTCTTAGTAATTGCAGCAATCTCATGAGAAAAGTACAAATATAACCATTTTCAGACAAAAACACTAGGTTCAGAAGGTTTAAGTGATTTACCCAAAGCCATCGAGGTAGAGTTAGGATTCAAACTAAAATGCCTAGACTCCAATTGCAGGAATTTTATATTTTTACATCACAGATTTTTCAAGAAAGAAAAATGGCTTATATGTTGAGGGGGTCAGTTTCTCCCTTCAAAGAATGAGAAAGCCCTGCCTGACAAAATTCTGTGTTCAATAAATCACAACCAGAATAGTTCTAAGATTTATAAATTGTGTCTTAGTCCTTTCTGCTATGAAGTTATCTCATTTTCCTGAGTAGCTAATGACATTCCCTTTTACACATTCAGGAAGTTGAAATTCGCAGACACAAAGTAATTGAGGTTCAAAGCTTAGAAGAGTAGAGATTGGGCCAAAACAACCCAAGTTTGAATTATAGTTTCACCACTTACGGATTCTGTGGGTTTGGACGATTCCTTTGGCCCTTCTGAAGAGTCTTCTTCCTCCATACTGCATGCCTCTGAGGGCATAGGTCTTATACCTCACTGCTGAGCAGGCCTGAAAGTTTCGAGGTCTTTGTGACATACCTTACTAATTACCTAGAACATCCATCCCTCCTGCACCCCAAGCCCTTCTTGACTAATAGAATCCAATTTTATGCAGGCACCAGGTAGGAAGCTCCACCACCAGCTCCTCAGAATGAGTCGATTCTAAGTCAAAAGTGGAAATTGAATTCCTCTTTGACTGATACTGCTTTGGGGGTAGTCATATGATCAATTTCTGAACAAGGAGATGAAAGAGGAAAGTTGCTGGAGACTACCCTGTTAAAAGACAACAAATGGTGGGTAGAGAATTATTTCTGCGGCTGCCCGCCTCCTTGTTTGGGTTGTGTAATTAATGTATTTGAAAAATACTTATTGAGTTCCCACTGTGTGCCAGAAACTAAAATAGGATCTCTAGAAACGTAGTAAACAGAACAAAATCCCTACCCTAATGGAACTTATAATGGAGGAAGGTAGATGATAATCTAGTTTTAAAAATTAACCTGTAGTGGTGAGAAGCAATATGAAGAAAAGTTAAGCAGAGTGGGGAAATAGCGACGGGGTGCTGTTTTATACAGTGTGACTAGAAAAGATCTCTTTAATCAGGTTAATCTTGAGTAAAGAGTGAAAAGAAGTGAGGGAGCAGATATCTTGTGTAAGAAAATTCCAGGCGAGAGAGTAATAAGGGCACAGTCCTTCAGGCGGTAGAATGATTGGCATGCTGGAGAAATTAAAAAGGTATGAGTGACTGGAGCAGGGTGAGCTAGTGCCAAACGTTTGGACCATGACCCACAGTGAGAAATAAAGTTTATATTCTAACCCAGTACACACACATGCCCTCACATACACAGAATTCAAAGTTTCACAAAAGAACCCATCTTTACCATGTATAATGCACTGTGATAGTGTCTCTTATATTTTATTCTATTTCATTAAAATGTCCTGGTCATTACTATCTAAATTGACTATATAACATTTAAGTAGGTCAGAACCCACAGTTATACCGAGCTTGGGTGAGAGAGAGAGGAATTAAGATCAAAGAGGTAATGGGAGGCCAGAGAACAGGCTTCTTGGATTTTGCAAGCAAGCTGAATGAGTAGGGGGGCTATCAGAACATTTAGAGTTAAGGAGCGATTTGCATTTTTTAAAAATGACTCTGATTGCTCTTCAGAGCATGTAATATAGTAGAGCAAAGGTGGAAATACAGAGAACAATAAGATGCTGTTTTGATAGCTCATGTAAGAGATGATGGGGGCTTAGACCATCTTAAAGGGTTAGGATGAGAGATACTAAGAAGTGTCCTGAACTAGATTTATCTCAAAGATCCAACAGGATTTTCTTATGGTTTGAATGTAGGCTGATAAAGGTAAAGAAAAAGGATGATTCCAATGTTTCATACCTGAGCAACTAGAAAAACGGAGCTGCTGTTTAATGAGAAGAGTCAGACTGAGGACAAATTAGGCTTGGTAAAGGGAGTGAAACTTAGTTCAGTTTGGGACATGTGAACTTTGGAGATATCTAAGTATAGATGTCAAAAAGTTGTATATTCAGGTTTGAAATTTAATGCTGGAGAAATACCATTTGATAAGTTTATAAATGGTGTTTAAAGCTCTGCTGGATAATATTACCTAGGGATTGTGTAGCAAATACAGTAAAATGATGCCTAAATCCTGAGCCTTGAGGCACATAAAATTTGGCGGTTGACAGGCGAGGAGAAACCAGAAGATGAGACAGAGATGGAGTGACTATAAAGATGAAAGCAGGGGGTCCAAGAGTGAGTGGAGTCCTAGAAGCAAAGTCAGAAGATGTTTCTCAAAGGATGGGTCATCCTGTGTATGAGGTGCTGTTGATGGGTTGAGTAAGAGTAAGGGCTGAGAATTGACTGTTGAATTAGGCAGTGTGGAGGTCACTGGTGACTTTCAAAGAAGCGTTTCAGTGGGGCAGTGCAGAAAATGGCCCTATTGGATTGGGTTCCAGGAAGAATGGCAGGAGATGAAGGAGAGACAAAGGGTATGGGAAATTATTTTAAGGAGTCTTGCTGTAAAGGGGAACAGAGAAATGAGATGGGAGCTGTTAAGTGAGAATGCCATACTTACAATGTGGCCGTTTCTTTCAGTAACGATAGGTCAAGCAACCTTCAGAGACTTTGGACAGGGACCTTGTATCTATGGGGTGTGACTTCATTAAGTAAACAGTAACTGTTACACTTTAAGCTATCAGTCAAGCAATCTCTTACTTGCAGCCAAATGCATCCTAGCAGCCACTAAGTATGTTTTCATCAAACTTCAGATTCCTGGCAACATGGGAGTGCAGTTTGAAGTGTGGGCATCAGAGTGGGTTCCTGAGGGGCTGCTTACCAGCTGTGTGTGTTCTGGGGTGGGGAGGTTATTTAACATACGGAAGCCTCAGTTTCATCATCTAAACAATTGGTATTACAATTGTTTTGAATCTATACGTGTTACAGTCTGAATGTGTCCCCCAGTATTCCTGTGTTGGAAATTGGTTCAACAGCATTGGTTTTTGAGGATTTTGGGAAGGTGTTTAGGTCATGAGGGCTGAGCCCCCATGAATAGGTTAATGCCACTATAAAAAGGGAGGGAGTGGGTTCACTCTCTTGCTCTTCAACCTTTGGCATGTGAAGATACAATAAGGAGGCCTACACCAGATACCACTGGCTTGATCTTGGATTTCCCAGCCTCCAGAACAGTGAGAGAATACATTTCTGTTTTTTATAAATTGCCAAGTCTCCAGTATTATGTGATAGCAGCACAAAACAGACTAAGACATTAGGGTTGATTAGTGGAGGAAATGAGATAATCCAAAAAAAAAAAAAAATAATAATCCACAGAAGCATTTAACATAGTGCTGTGGACATTGTAATTGTTTAATAAATATAAGTAATTATCTTTACTTTCCACACTCTGATTTTGTAGCTTTGAACCTTCATTCAACACCTCTGGTTTAAAAAAAAAAAAAAAAAAAAAAAATCCCTTCTATACCCTAGTCTTGGAAAACCTACGAAAGCTCAACTACCCCATCATCCCCAGTAGACCAGAGACCTCCACAAAAAGCGACTTTGCATAAACCTCTAGATTAGGAATCAGGGCCCAGAAGAGGAACTGCTGAGCTGTGAGTCCTGGACATTTTTCCTAGTAGAACAATAGGGCGGCCCAGTTCTTCTCACAGCTGTCTCTCTCTCCCTCCCCTGGCCTGCTCTCCTTTTGATAGAGTTATTCAGTTGTTCATGCCACAGTGGCCACCAGAATATCTGAGTTCTCTGTGAGCCTCCTAAGTGTATTTACTGCTGAGCCATGCTGCCTCAGAACAATTAAATCAAATGACAGTTGTCAAAAGTGTTGGCAGTTGCCAGATTCCACTCCCTTTGTAGGTTGGCACCTGGAAAAAATAATGACCTGCCTGGCTCCCTGCCTCATGTTTCAATGATCTCCTGCAGCACAGGCCATTTAGTCCCCAGAGCAGGCCTGGCTTGCCTCAGGCTCTGAAACTAACCAGCTTCTTAATCAGAAAGGAAAAAAAAATCCTTGGATATATAACCTGCCTGAGGATCTCATCATGACCTGTACTCCAGTCTCATAGTGAGCCAGGCTCTTGTTTTTTCTGGTCCAGGAATTCTGGTTCTTATTCCAGTTTGACTCTGTGTCATCATCCTAATCCTGAATCCCTTCTCAGCTTTTCCATTCTTCTTTCTGCAGCTGGGGCCACCTGACCTTTATATTAGGCTCAGACTTTCCCTTATTTTGATCTGAGCTAGGAAAGGCGCCAGATTTTTTGAGTCTAGGCATTGCTTTAGAGGCTTTATGTATTTTATTCCTTTTATTTACTATGTCAATTATTTGAGGAAGGTCAAGGCAGATAGGACCAATGACTTTCCTGAGGCCACACAAATAGAGGGCTTCTGTGAGCACCACTGTAGGTTTCTAGGGTGTAAGGTGCACCCACAGGGTTCAACTCTCCCTCCTTTGCTTTCCTTTTCCTCTTGACTCAGGCGTTCTTCATTTGATAGGTAAATTCTGGAAATCTGATTCCGCTTGGTATACCAGAGGTAAGGATGACTATATGTATAAGGTGAGCACTAAGGTAATGACAATTTCTCTCTCTCCCTCCCTCTCCCTACCTCCCGCTCCCTCCTCCTCCCTACCTCCCCATCCCTACCCCTCTCTACCTCCCCGTCTTTTCCTTTTCTTTCTGTCCTTCTCTGTCTCTCTTATTCAAGCTTAAATGTTGTCATCCTTTCAGTCATGAGCAGAACAGCCATCTGGTGGTAACTGGGGTTTTGGTCTACGGAATTGGAGTGGATCCCTCTTTCCAAGGCTTCAGGTGAATTCTGCTTTCTTTTCTGTTGAATTTACCAGAGAGCTCTTCATGTGGTTTTTGGGCACAAGCTCAACTAATAACATTTTGCTGAGTTTTCCCATTTGTCATTGTCCCTTGTGAGTATCTCTTGGGAAGAAGCCAGCATGGCTCGATCTGAATATTCGTTGGATTTCAGAGACCAAAACCTTATGATGAATCCCCGAATATCGTGTCTGTTAGACTTCAAACCCAGTGCTCGGAATGAACAAAACTAAGTATAACACAAGGCATTAAATGCAGTAGTAAAGGCCTTTTCCACCACCTGACAAAGCCCCAGTCCCCAGTTCTGAAGGGATCTCCTATGGATGATAAAATGCTAAGCATTTTGCTCAAACATGCGTTAATCTTTGAAAGAAAATTCTGTCTGCAAACTTCCTCTGGATAGTCTACAACGGCTTCAAATTCCTTACGTTTGGCTGAATAAAATACCGTTGCTTCAATAATGGGAAATACAAGTGCTTTTCAAAGGAATGTGCTGTCTAAGAAGTGTTCTTTTTATTTTATTTTTTAAATTTTAACAGTTGACTTTTAATATCCATGTTTGAATTTGTAGTTAGGGATTTCTTTATGTTAGGCCAATACATTTCTGTAGTGGGAAAGAAGAGAGCTTAGGTTTATTAAAAGAACAATAAAATATCTTTGAGAAGTTGTTCTGTGTTGGGTTGGTTGTATGGAGAAAGAGGAAGCCATACATTTGAAAGAGGTTATGCTGCATCTTAAAGACATCTGCCTTTGCAGAGCCTGAGGAATTGGCCGTTCATACTGAGATTCCCTTGCAGATTTGGCTCTGAGCTCACCCTCCACCATGCTCATGTTGATTTATCCAATCCACCATTCCTGTGTACTCCATGACACCCTGAGCACTTGCTTTTCTGCACCCCATCCATCAAACTCAATTTCCTAAGGGATTTAGGATAAAGTCTGTTCCAGCCAGATGCTCATCCTGATTCTACAATGGAGATTCCGGCCTGAGTCCAGACCCTGCTGCCTTTCACAGACTAGAAAAGAAAGTGCCATGGGAAGAATATAGGGTGTGGAGGAAGATTTTAGTTGTACCTCAGCCCTTCCAGTCCGTGATTTTGAGTGGGGAATTATTTACGGTACTATTAGGTGCCATAACAAGTAACATTGTTATGGGGGCTGCCATAACAGCCCCCAAACCCCAAATCTAAATGACTTAGTAGATGCTGTAGACACTGATTTCATGTTCATGGAACAGCTTGCTCTTTCTATTCCAAGTTCTTGGGTGGTCTTCTATGTTGTGATTCAGGGACTCAGGCTCAGCCCGTTTTTGGAGCTCCATCCTCTCCCGTACCCTGTACCCCCGTCCTCTTCAGCCCGCATATGGGTAAATAGAGGATGGAAAAGACATAACCACATTTTAACCAACTCAACCTGGAGGTGACACACATTCCATCAGCAAAAGCATGTCACAGGGCCCCAGTGAGATGGAAGGTAAACTTGAAATGTTATATTTGGCTGTTCACTTACTTTTAAACAGTAACCTATTGAGGAGATAACACCAATCTTTGGTGGGTGTTTGGATGTCTCTAATGGTCTCTAAGCCTCCATTTTCTTTTCTGTTTCTTTTTTAATTCTGTTCCTTTCTTTCCTTTTCATTCCTCTTCTTTCTTCTTCTCTCTCTCCCCCCTCCCTCCCCCC
>NC_045452.1:16138443-16216673 GCF_002776525.5 Piliocolobus tephrosceles
CCTCTCCCTCCCCTCCCTTCCCTCCCCTTCCCCTTCCCTCCCCCTCTCTTCCCCTCCCTCTCTTCTTCTCCCTTGGAGTCTCACTCTGTTGCCCAGGCTGGAGTGCAATGAGGTGATCTCAGCTCACTGCAACCTCCACCTCCTGGGTTCAAGTGATTCTCCTGTCTCAACCTCCGTTGTAGCTGAGATTACAGGTGCCTGCCATGGCGCCCAGCTAATCTTTGTATTTTTAGTAGAGATGGAATTTCATCATGTTGGTCAGCCTGGTCTCAAACTCCTGACCTCAGGTGATCCACCCTCCTTGGCCTCCCAAAGTGCTGGGATTACAAGCATGAGCCATTGTGCCAGGCCTAAGCCTAAGCCTCCATTTTCTTACCTGAGAAATGTGAAATACATTATCCAAGGTCATGCAGTTGGTAAATGATGAAGTTAAGAATAAAAGCAATATATCTCAGCTCCCATTCCACTTTGTTCCTATGAACCTCACATCATCATAACGAATATGATGCTTAGAAAAGACAATTGTGAGTTGATCAACATCACTGTTTTTATACAAAACAAAGAAAAAGATAATGGGGTTTCATAGTTGGTTGAATGGTAGCTTCCCCAAATTCATATCCATCCAGAATCTAAAAATACGACCTTTCTTGGAACTGGGATCTTTGCAGATATATTTTATTAAAGTGAGAATCATCCTGGGTTTAGGGTAGGCCCATACATCTGGTGACTGGTATCCTTATAAGAGGAGAGAACTCAGAGATATGGAGAAGAAGGCTGCATCAAGACAAACAGGGGTTAGAGTCATGTTGCCACAATCCAGGAAATTCCAGGACCCACAATACTTTGGAAGAGGCAGGAAAAAAAAATATCTGCCTCCAGAGCCTTCAGAGGAAGTATGATCCTGCTAACATCTTAATTTTGGACTTTTGATTTCCAGAAGTTGCAGATAACACATTTCTGCCATGTTCGGTCACCAAGTTTGTACTAATTTGTTATATCAGCCATAGGAAACTAATACCAGCTCTTCCCAGAAACAAATGGGGAAATCTTCCACCTCACTCAATAGAGAGTGGGGGAAAAGGGATTCTCTAAAGCAGAAGGCTTTGTCCTCAGGGCGAGAAAGAACAGTGTATGTGCTCAATCTGTGATGATTCATGTCTGTTTCTGTGAACCTCAGAATCAAATGAGGAATTGGCTTTAGTAGGCACCACAGATTTGAGAACCAACCCATTCTTTAGGCCTTGGATCCAGCATCTTCAGCATGTCTTTGTACTATAGCACTTCTACAGTAGCTGAAATTACACACCCTTGAGGTCAGACCTGGGTTCCAATCCCAGTTCTGTCACCAGCTGTCTCTGTGACCTTTGGTCAGCCAGTTAATTCCCCCACAAAGTCACACAAAATCTATCCCTTCCTTGTAGAATTAAACAATGCAAAATGCGTGCAAAGTAGCATTCATATTGTTAGTTCACAGAAGGCACTCAAATGAGTGAAAACTACTGGCCTCTTTTCTGTCCTTACCACTTATCTGGGGCCTAGAGTTTAGCTCTAAGTTTGCTCACTACCTATTTTCAATAGCTTTTTGGATTGTAAACTCCATATAGTAAAGGAATGTGTCTATCTAGGTCACGGTTATATCTGTAGCACCTGACAATATTGGTAGGATAAATAATTGAATTTGCCTTGTTCCTGGTCTAAGTTCTTTGAGAGTAGGGGCCTCATTCTTTTATTTGTTTTGTATTCTCTACAGGGCTTTCTTAGGTCTGGACAAAAAAATATGCTCACTGAGTATTATTTTGATTGAATTATAATGAGGATGAGTGAGAATGGAAGAAAAGGTCTTTGGGTCCCAAAAGAGAAGAGCTTAAGATGAATGCATTTTAGGTGTTTTAATTGTTGAGGACTGTTGGATCCCAGAATCAGAGCGCTTCATTATCTTTTTAACTTGTGCATGTATAGATTTATGAGAGTCTCTTTCAAGAAACATATTCAGGATCATTGACTCCAGAGAGACTGAAACACAAACCATTTTCTCTTTGGAAGAATAGATTGAAAGGTCAGTGCTTTTGAAGTCAGTAAAATCATACTTCTCTCTCTTTTTGTTTCTCTCTCTCTCCTTTTTCTTTTTGCAAACTCTCTAGGAACCAGAGTTCCAGAACTTGAAATTTGCTGGGACAGTATGAGCATTGCAGCCTGTACTCTTCCCCAGAATCTTTAGCTCTGACTCCTTCTTCTCTGGATTGCCTGCCAGTCACCCCATGTCTGTCTTTTCCACTGGGCCACATGCTCCTGTCCACCCTATGTGCCCCACTGGCTACTGTGGTAAAGTCTGCAATGTAAGGGGGCTGCTTGACTGACAGCCATTAGTAGGGAGAGGATTGAAGCTCCCTTATGGGCTAAACAGGCAGATCTGGGGGTGATTAAAATATCTGAGTGCATGTGAATTGAGAGTTGTCTCAATAGCGCTTTCCCAGCTTCAAAAGAATAATACATTAGAAACCATGAGATGCTGAACATTTTACACTACCTCTTTCATTTAATCCTCATAATCACCTACTGAATTAGGTACCATCACTGTTATCATTCTTAGCTTTACAGATGGGAACCTGGAGCTCAGAGAGGGTAAGGAACATGTTCAATGTTGCACAGAGCAGAAAGGCAAAGACAGACTTTGAGCCTAAGTGTTGCTGTACTGTGGTCACTGAGAAGAAGAATAGGACATCTCATTGCCCCAGAGGCCCTAATACAAATGTTTTCGCATCAAATGCAATGGTTAAAGTGGAGGAATAAGAGATTGCCATCAGAGTGTCCCAATAGCAATGGAGTAAGGAATACATCACCTCCAGTCAGTGGGGGATTGGCTAATAACTTCACCTCTTTACTTCCTCATTTACCGTAAGGTTGCTCTAAGATGTCCCCATTTGAAGTTAAACACATTTGCCATTAATTATCTTTAGTGTCTTCCCCTCAGCTCTCTGGTTCCTACATCTGAAGCCACTTTGACCTCATGTATGACTGCAATAAGGGGAGATTCACAGAGTCAAAGTTGAAACTTCAGGACACTCAACTGCAAGGTTTTCTCTCATACCAGCTTGGAATTAAAGTTCTGGGACACTGACTTCAGAGTCTTCTTAGTCTTAGTTGTCCCAGCAGAGTTGCCCATGACACAATTTAAATAATTCTGCGATGGGATCCTCAAACAACTGATGTTGGCCTTCTTTGCTGATGTTTTCTCAACTGGGTCAAAACTCCTCACTGGCCACATTCCAATCCCTCTGCAAGCTATCAGTTCTTCCTCCCTACAGTCCAGAATGTAGAGTAAGGACTCAGCCCATTCTATGAGAGGGAGCTGACCTTACTTCAGGCTGTTAAGATCTGAAATACAGCTTTAGTGTTAAAATAGAACAGACCTCTTGAGTCTTGTCCGGGTTAGAAGTGTTTACGCTTATCTTAGGGAAAAAGACATTGCTCTGCTCATCTTGCCAGAGATCTCTGCATTGGAAGTTTCAACCCAAGTCTCAGCTCATGAAATCAAGGGCTACCTTGCCTTTGATTTTCTGGGCATTGTCCTGTGCATATTTCTCCATCAAGGGCTTAGCAAAGTGATTACTGATCATGAGCAAGAATTAGAAAGTCAGCATGGGACAGAATTAAGAACATGAGTTCTGGAGCTGGGCCATCTAGGTATAAATCCCCTGGTGTTATCACTCATTAACTGTGTGATCTCAGTTTTTTCATATGTAAAATGCAGATAATATGAATATCTACCTCATAAAATACTAATACGTTTTGCATTTTTTTGGTGAGGATTAGGTGAGTTATTTATGTAAAATGTACTTAGAGGAGGGTTTGGCACATGGTAAATAGTCAACACATGTTAACAGATTATTATTGTGGGCATGATGTAATTTCTAAGGTGGACTGAGAATTCAAATTTGACCTGATTCATAATTTGTTTGCACTCGTGTGCTGTGTAACATTTAGTGAGTAATTTAAACTCTCTGAGTCCCCAGTTCTCCTCACTTACAAGATGAGGCTAAATGTCATTCCCTTGCTTCTCTTTCTCCCTTTCATCATGCCTTTGAGTTTGTTCTTCATTATTTTCCCTCCTAGCTAAACTGTGCCTTCAGGATATCTTGAGAGTGACCCTGTAAACAGCCACCACCACCACAAAAAAACAAGAGAAAAAAAAAAACCTGCTGGGCGTGGTCGCTCGCGCTTATAATCCCAGCACTTTCGGAGGCCAAGGCAAGCGGATCATGAGGTCAGGATATTGCGACCATCCTGGCTAACACGGTGAAACCCCGTCTCTACTAAAAAATAGAAAAAATTAGCCGGATGTGGTGGCAGGCGCCAGTAGTCCCAGCTACTCGGGAGGCTGAGGCAGGAGAATGGCGTGAACCCGGGAGGCGGAGCTTGCAGTGAGCCAAGATTGTGCCATTGCACTCCAGCCTTGGCGACAGAGTGAGGCTCCGTCTCAAAAACAAAACAAAACAAAACAAAAACACCCTGTGCCTTCAAGAAATACTAAGCTGACACTAGAGTGTGAAGCTCCCAACTTTCTCTCCCAGACTCCTTTATGTCAGAGGTGTGTGAACCAGAGCAACTCCATCTTGAATAGGAACCAGGTAAAATAAGGCTGAGACCTACTGGGTTGCATTCCCAGACAGTTAAGGCATTTTAAGTCACAGAATGAGATACGAGGTTGGCACAAGATACAGGTAATAAAGACCTTGCTGATAAAACAGGTTGCTGTAAAGAAGCTGACTCTAACCCATTGAAACCAAGATGGCAATGAGAGTGACCTCTGGCCGTCCTCACTGCTATATTCCTGTCAGTGCCATGACAGTTTACAAATGCCATGACAGCGTCAGGAAGTTATCCTATATGGTCTGAAAAGGGGAGGCATGAATAATCCACTCTTTGTTTAGCCTACACTCCAGAAATAACCATAAAAATGGGCAACCAGCCATCCTCAGTGCTGCTCTATGGAGTAGCCATTCTTTTATTCCTTCACTTTCCTAATAAACCTGTTTTCACTTTATGGACTTGGCTTGAATTCTTTCTTGCACGAGATTCAGGAACTGTCCCTTTGGGTTCTGGATCGGGACCCCTTTCCTGTAACATATGCTGGCCTCTGCCTGCACCCCCTGGGAAAGGCCTGGCAGATGGTGGTGAGAAGTTCTTGGTTTATTTTGGGGGCCTCCTAACGTAACACTATATAAGCAGTTGGTGGTGAAGACTGGTAAGATAACCTTCGTGGGTGGTAGGAAGAGGTAAGATGTTTAGAAATAGGAGTGGGGAGCCGGGTGTGGTGACTCACACCTCTAATCCTGGCACTTTGGGAGGTCGAGATGGGCAGATCACGAGGTCAAGAGATCAAGACCATCCTGGCCAACATAGTGAAATTTTGTCTCTACTAAAAATACAAAAATTAGCTGGGCATGGTGGCACATGCCTGTAGTCCCAGCTACTCGGGAGGCTGAGGCAGGAGAATTGCTTGAACCTGGGAGGCGGAGGTTGCCATGAGCTGAGATCACATCACTGCACTCCAGCCTGGTGGCAGAGTGAGACCCCATCTCAAAAAAAAAAAAAAAAAAAAAAAAGTGGGAGGGGGAGTATGAAGACTGAGAGGAGAAAGGGCTGTTGGATGAAGGAGGGGGCATTTGCCTTTTATCCATGTATCTCTCCAAGTATGTGACAGTGTTCCTTGCTACCCCCAACACTGGTCACTGGTTTTGCTTCTATGTCTTTACTCCATTTGAAAGGCTTCCTGACGCTGTCATGGCATTTGTAAACTGTCATGGCACTGACAGGAGTATCTGGTATCTAGTAGAAATATCTGGAGCCCTATTGTTTCCAAGATGATCAACCATGCATTGCTGTGCATTGCCGTGCATCTTCGGCTGAGGTGATGGGTGATGTCACCAACAGGCATTCCAGGAAAGCTGAGTGCAGCTAGCGAAGGCAGCCAGCCTGCCTTCATTATAAGAGGAGAGCTCTGGCCTGCAACAGCTGCATCTTCCTGGTTGGTGAGTCTTACTTTCTTTTCTTGCCTATTTCATTTTTCAAGAGATCTCATTCTGAGATCTAGTGTTATGATCTTAAAGAGAGGGCCTGCTAAGAAGTGGTAGCCTTTGAGTCAGGGTGGCATGACATTTCCAGAGCCACACTGAAACTGTTATCCTGGCTCAGTTCTTACCATGGAGTCCTCCTCAGGATTCCAGCCTTCCCAGATCCCACTATCCTTGTCTTCAGGAGTCCATGGAGTGGCTCATAGGGGCTTACCAATGGCTGGGCCTGTCATTCCCTCCCACCTCCTGGCACCTACTATTCCTCTGTACTTGATATAAGACACCAGGTGGCTTCTCTAGTTGAAGGGTCACCCTTTCTCTACCTCCCTGCCTCTTGGTTGCTTAAGTGAGATAATGGTCCACCTCCTTAACATCTTTCTTCTGCTCCAAGTGAATACCTGGCGATTCACCTTCCATTATACCTACATTGCCTTCTCTCACTAGGTTATGAAGCTTTGGTACCTACCAAAAGACTCAGCAATGTGGTTATTACATATTACCATCTTCTTGGAACATTGACCTACTACCTATCACACCATCCTGTTCTCTAGGACTTTGGCTCCAAGCCATTAATTGTATACATAACCCGGCTCAATTCTGGCTTTTCTTTGACCCTCATTCATTTTGACCATCTTGCAACAAGCTTCTATAAGATAAATCTCTCTCAAATTTCTCTTCCTATCAGAAATACCAACTGAGAGTTTATATAGTGTCTATGGTGTGAGGTACGTAGGTGCGATTTCCATGAAACCAGGGACTATGTTTGTTTACTGCCATATCCTGGTCCTTAGCAGAGTGGCACCTGATATGATCTCCACAAATACATACTGAGTAAACTAAGTATTTTCTGAGATGTTCTCCCTTTTAATTATCCAGTGGATTCATCTTATAATATTTGAGCTAAGCCTCATTTCTTCCTGGAAGCCTGCTGTCTCCAAAGTCTGATTAAGATGCTCCTCCTCTGAGTTTTCACAGTAAACTCGAAGTAACATGTTCTTGCCTCTGGCATGGCACTTTACTCAAAGTACATAATTTATTTACATGTCTGTTTTGTGTGAGTGCCTTCAAAGCAGAAGCAATCTTTTATTTGTCATGTTTGATAAATGAAAAATAGTGAATTAATGAGTGGTCTTGGTCCCTGATCACACCACATGTTTAATCATTGTTTTTTTTAATGCTCAGAGTCTGAAACATTTGAATAGGCGGTGGGTCCATACTTTAGGCTGGAATTCTAAGACTCCAACTCAAAATACACATACTTTCCATTATTTTAGCTGGGACCTTAACTTGCTTTGAAATCAGATCGGGTCAGGGGGAGAGGGCCCAGAGTACCTGTAGATGGAACCTCTTGACTTCCACCCGGCAGAGCAGCCTGGTCAGTCCTAATGATTGTACAACTGCCAGTGAGGAGTTTCAGTGACTTGGCATCCAAGAGATTTTGCTCCTAGACTTGCGTCTGGGCCTTTGAAGAGTTGATGTGACCAAGACATTTCTTTGTATCTTGGTTCTTAGCTGTGACACAGTATTTTGTCTGTGGAAAGGGTACCCATTATTTTTCCTGCACAAAATTCATTAAAAAATGGAATCCTGACATAAAACCTATTCTTGTGAAGTGGGTCCTCGCTACCTTTCTGGGCACCCAGCTGCTGACCTTAACTATGGCCCGGATTTTTGCATGGTCCCCCGTGCCTGCCACCCCATTGGGATTAATGACCTGTCAGAAATATGGCCCAAGCTCGCCTCTGGAACCAGTCCCTTTCAGCTGGACCTGAGCCTGGTAGATCTAGTCCTCTTCTGTTCTGTCATTTATCAGCTTGGTAAGAGAGAAGGAGAAATAAATTTTGCATTTGGTGAAAGAAGAGGAAATATCTGCTCGCTCTCAATGGTCTTGATGTCAGCATTGCTAGGTCAGGACATTCTGAAAGGGAGAGCACCCAGCCTTGTCATTTCCCTCATCATTGGGACAGGATGAACAATCCTTTGTGTTTCTAAGGAGCACTGTTTTTTCCTCAACATTCTTTTGGCTTTTTTCCCCTCATTTTCATACTCAGAACTGCCTTAAAGAAAAGGAACGGACAAGGGGCTTTATTGTAAAAATGTGATCCAGAGGTCAAGTTGTACTGTTTTTCCTACTTTTTTCCTCTGATAATGTGTGCTGTTCTCCCGACACACGCTGTTCTCTCCTTCCCTCTCCTCACTGTGTTCTTTCTAATCTGTTTTGTGCCACTCCAGTCCTCTCCATGCCTCTCCACCCCATCCCATCCCATCCCATCCCACTCCACTCCGTGTTGAGGCTTCTTACTGAAGGTACAGCAGTATATTAAAGAGACGTGAGCTCTGGCAGCAGGCTTGGGTTCAAACCCTAGCTCTGTGTCTCATAGACTATGTGATGTGCCCTCCCTTGCCTTCTCTTTCTTTATTGTAAGTTGTGGAGAATGATGTGTAATTCATAGGGAGATGGTAGGAACTTGATGGGACTCAAGGTGAAGGTTGTATAAACCACAAATCCATATCACATTATAAATATTCTAATTAATATGGAAAGCACTGTGTTAGTAGCCTCTGGGGCATTCAACACTGGCTTAAAGGCTCTCTCTTAAACTCTTGAAATTTTTAAAGAAGTAGATATTGGTACCCTTGTTAGAAGTATATGGTAAAATGTGTTGAGTCTTACAAGTTGCGTAAAATAGAGTGAAGGGAAATATTACAAATATATCTAACCTGGAGAGAGTGTGTGTGTGCGCATGCGCATGCATGACCATCACAGAGAAGGGTGAATTTAAGCTGGACCAGAAAATAGAACTGGTATTTTGTCAGGCCAGGGAGGAAGTGACAGCAGAAACTAGGGAAGTTACTTCACTTCTCTGAGCCTTAGATTCTTCAAATGTAAAACAGAAATAATATCCACCTGATAAAATGAATAATAGCAACAGCAAATGTTGATACAGAACTTACCTTTGCCTGAACCTGTTCTGAGTGAAGTATACACATCATTTCATTACATTCCTATAACAATTTTAGAAAGCAGGAACTATTTTATTTCTAGTTTCATAGTCAAGGAAACAATGGCATTGAATCCTTAAATGTCCATGGTTACATAGTACTAAGAAGGAAATATGAAATGCTTCACTTAGGCCTGAGGGCTCCAGGGAATCATGCTGCCTTCAGCAGGGCGGAAATGAAGATGGGGCCAAAACTATCTCTGGATTCTAGAATGTGCTTCCTCCTCAGGTCTCGCATGTTTGTAGCCTCTCCCCAGATGAGTTCTGAGGTCCTATCCAGAGCCCATAATGGTAGCAGGAGGAATAGCTCATGAAATACTTTTGCTAAGCCCTTAGTAAATGTGCAAGGACTTCCTCGATGCTAATTTATAATTAGAAGGTACCTAAGAAAGCTTCTTCCTGCTCCTTAAATAAATGTGTGCCGTGAGCAATCCTGCAGCAAATCAGAAGGAGGAAGAGGTAAAATCAACAGCCCCAAACTCATCCAAGTCACAGCTATCCCATGGTGAGAAAATGGAACTCGGTGGGAAAAAGAAATGAAAATAAACCCCAGGAAAGAGTTCTGCTTTGTGCTTAGTCACTTTGGGTATTTCCTTTCCTCATCTTCCTAAGAAAGAGAAGAATGTATATGAGAGGTGAAGTTGGGAGTTGACCAATCAGGAATCAGTTGCAGTTAACAGAAACAGCTTTAGATGTTTTTAACAAGAAGTATGTTTAAACAGAGCATTGGGGTCTTGCAAAACCTTTGGAAAGGTTAGAAGAAAGACCATCAACTTGTGGCTCAGAACACCCCAGAACAACACTGCAGAACCAACTTGCCCCTGCAGCTGCTTCCTCTGCCACAACCAAGAAGGCAGGAAATCAAAAAGCTCCAACCCTGGAAACTATTGTCTCCAGCAACAAAACGGCTAAGCTGCTATTCAAGGACCAGGAAACTGTGGCGGCAGCTGCTGCTTCCGAGCCCGCAGCTGCCACTTCCGAGCCAGCTTAGAGCTGTGCCTGGTGGTGGGTGGGCCTGCCTTTAAAGTTCTCAAGCTCTCCTGCAAACCTTGACTGTACTGCTCTCTGATGAGCAATGTTGTAGAGGTTACGTTACCTCTCCAAGCCTCAGTTTTCTCATCTGTAAAATGTGGATAATAATCCTACCTCACAGGTTTTTGTAAGGCATGAAAAAACTCATGAACAGAGGACAGGAGCGTGTCACCTCTACTTAGTCTCTTCAAGTGTCAATGCCCTGTGGTGTCAGGTTTGTTGAACTATACTTCCAAATGCTAAATACCCTCCTCTACCTGTCAAGAGGCTTATGGTTTCCACATGATGCTCAGAGATTGTGAGAACCAGAAGGGAATGAGTTAGGATTTCATCATGCGAATGCCCAAGCAGCCTTGTAGCTACTCCCCTACCCCCATCCTGTGGATCTAATGTTTTAGAAGATCATGTCTAAAATAGTGCATCTGTGACACGATGATTAATTTGTACTCATGCTTTGTAAAAAAAGACCTTCCAACAAGCATGAGGTGGTCAGTTTTTCTGCGCTGAATGAATATAGTTTGAGTCCTAAGTTAAAAAAAAAACAACAGTCAATCTCATAGAAACAGCGAGTAGACAGATGGTAACCCGAGGTTGGGTAGGGGGAAAGATGGAGAAAGGGAAGCTGTTCATTAAAAGGCACAAAGCTTCAGTTAGACTGGAGGAGTAACTTTTAGTGATTTATTGCATGGCAAGGTGACCACAGTTAATAATAATAGTGCTAAGTAGACGTTTAATGTTCACACCGCAAATAATTGGTGAGGCAATGAATATGTTAATTAGGTTGATTGAATCTTTCTATAATGTGTAACTAGATCAAAGCATTACATTGTACTCCACAAATATACACAATTATTATGAATTAACATTTTTTTTTTAATGTAAGAAAACTTGATATTTCGGTTTCCTTGTGTGGCCTCCCCGTGGTAGGTAAACAGTTTCCACTGGCTCTGGTAACAGAATGCTCACTCACATATTCTGTCGCAGAGAGCTCAGGAGCCAGGAGCTGTGCACGCTGACTGCCTGGGGGCCACCTGGGCCAGGTGAAGGCTGCCTGCTGAGGCACTTGAACCCATAATCCGGGAGGAGGAAGGTCTTAGAAGGAAGTGGAAGTGGAGTGACCCAGGGAAGCTAGAAAGAGTGCCCAGAGGTCAAAGCTCAAAAAGGCCCTCTATTCTGGAATTTTCTATTCTGCTCTTCACAACAAGCCTGTGTTATCGCCATTTTACAGATGAGAAAACAGAGGCTTAAAGAGATCCACATGTGCACAGCAAGTTAGAGGCAGAACTGGGTCTCCCAGCCCTGAGGCTCTGTCAGCCTGGTTTCCCTTGGCTATTTTTCTCCTGCCTGGAATTCCTCTTCCCCTTCTCCCCTTCATCTCCAGGCTTAGCCATTCTGAAAAGAGAGCCCAGGGTTCAAATTGTTCCAAACAAAAACACAGCCAAAATAGAGCCCCTTGGAATCCACCACAGCTACAAGCCCAACAGCTTCCCACTGTGGGCTGAGAAAATAATTATTGTCGGTAATTAGAACTAAATTACTCTTGTCAAAACAGATGAAATTGCAGAGCTAGCACGGGTCATCTAAGATATGTCTGTCCCAATGGCCACTCCCCTTCCTTTTGGCCTAATTGAGACTCGTGTGGCCCCAAGAAATTCCCTTTTAATTCTGGACTCCAGATGTGGGTCAGAGTCATTAGCCACAGACCTATTCGCAGAATGTAAAATGAAAGGGTTCATTTTGTGAGCTCCTGTTTTTCTGGAGAGACAGGAGGAAAGCTGGTGATAATAATAGTAGCCCATAGTAGCAATTAGACAGAAGGAAAGAAAAATTCAGCTTATAGTACAGGGGAATTCCAGGAGGTTGTATTCAGTAAAGGCATCATGCAATTATATAGGCCTGAGTAAAATCAAGAGGGGTGGGGGAGGGGGGGAGTGGGGAGAGAGAGAGAGAAACAACTTTTGTTTCCTTTCTGATTACGGCAGCAATACAAGTCAATTTAAAAAAGAAAAGAAAATAGAAAAAAGTGTAAAGAAGGAAAGAAAAACCCCAAATCCTAACATATAGCAGTGATTGGTATTTACATTTGGAGTATTCTCTTCTAGTTAGTGTTTTGTTCTCTCTCTCTCTCTCACACACACACAGACACACACACACACAGAGACTAGTTTGATTCTCATCAGTAAAAAACCAAATAGTATATTATTTTACTTCTGCCACCCAGCAAATGGAGAAATGAATTTCACTTGTCCCAGGAGAGAATGAATGGGCCTTTGTTCTTGGTGAAGGTGAGCTTTATTTAGGGCTAGGGAGAGAGGCCCATGCTGCTCTACAAGGAGCTGGGAAGAGCAGGCCTGCAGGGAAGAAAGAACAGAGCTACTTGCAACATTTTCTGTACTGATTCTCTCTCTGAGCTCCCCAGTGACCTTAGGGAGAGGAGTGATCTACCCACTCATGGTCCTAGAAGCCAGATTGCAGTTGATTCAAAAAACGAAAATATCGTGAACATTTTTCAACCTGAGTTTTGTGCAGTAAAGTTATGCTTGCTACACTGATGTTTTCCTTGGGTGACATTGTGCTGAATACAAAGCCTTCCCCTGACATGTTACTATACATACTTCCTCATGCTGTTTCTGGGCTTCTGAGGTAACTGCATAGAGGGGGAGGTTCGATTTTCATGGTGTATGAGAAAATGTTGAGTATCTACAAGCAACCTTTCACAATTATTTTCGGGGCTGGGTATAAGTAAACAAGAAAAGGGCCTGGGAGGAGAGTCTGAACAGCAAGGGGAAGGTAGCCAAGGATGGAGTGAAATACAGGTTAAGTGTCTTCCTAGGCAATAATTATTGCTAATGTTTTTAAGTTTGTCAGTGTTGATAAAGAGCTTGTCTGTAATATGGAGCTGGAAGGCTCCAATTGTTTCAGTGATGTGTGTAGTTGGGCTTTGGAGATGAAGTGTAAAGGAACATGGAGAAAAGGTGAAAGATTACCTAGGGGAATTCCAGCGGGTCTTTGCCGAGAGATACATAAAAGAGAGGCCACAGGAATGGTAGTTTGTGTTGTGAGAGGTCCAAATATGTGAGGAGTAGAGTTAATATAAGTTAATATAAGGAGAAAGGTTTTTTCAATAAGTGTGGAGGAGGGCGGCAGCTTGCTGATCTGAAATGTCTGGGGAAGTCTTGCTGGGCCTGTCTAGAAAGTAAATGAGTTCTTCAGGAGGGTAAAGGTGAGGGCTGTTAAAGGAAGTTTGGAGGTGTAAGGAGACAGGAGATGTTGCCCAGTCTGTGTGTAAGGTGGGGACAGCTGTGTAGGTGCTGGAAGAAAGGGAAATGCAAAGCCAGCAGTTGTTTGCTAAGGAGGGATTAGAAGCGGCTAGGAGAGAATGGGTAAGGTTGATAGTGTGGTGGAGATAGCTGGGGAGAGGTAGAGGGTGGCATAAGAATGGGAATGAGAATAAGAGTGAGTATAAAAGAATAGAACTTCATCAGGGTGGAAGTCTTGGAGGGTGCCCTGCCAGCAAAGATCATCTATCTACTCTAAGAGGGAGTGAAGAGTGGTGGTTTGGGGATAGCACCAAGAGATATCAGCTGTAATAGCTTAAAGAAACAGTGTAAACCGGCAGTGTAAACAAGAGTAGGGCATTTATAAGTAGTTGAGAACAGCGAATAGGAGTATGACTAGACAGAAGATAGTAGGGATGACTAGTTTTTGGGGCTCGGTCCAATGGTGGAGGTGACTTCATAAAGCCCTGTTGCAAAAAGTAGGGTAAGGACAAACAGACCTAATAGAATGAAGGGATGTATTAGGCTCATAAGGGTTATTACTGTTCTTCAGAATTACGAGTGAGTTTAAGAGAAGTAGGGGAGAGTACTTGCGACTTCCAGGAGGAAGAGGAGGGATTAAGCTGGCTGTCCGATGGACACAGCTTTATTCTGGAACGGTGAACTCAATGGGGAGGATCTTGCAGGCGGACGGCAGTCGGGATACTATAGATGACTAAGTAGGGTCCAGTTCATCATGGTTGTAGAGTTTGAGGGCTCAGATTCTTAACAAGAACTGATCGTCCAGCTAGGGTGTCTTCATATGGCTGGGAATCTGGAGTAGCCAAGAGAAGATTACCAGCCTGGCGAATTTCCTATCTGGCCTGCTGGGGGACTGGAAGATAGTTGCCTAGAGGGCTGGTGTCTGGGATGAGTTTGGGGCCGAGTGAGAAAGTGCGTCCATATAAAAGTTCAAATGGACTGTACCCTGTAGCATCTCGAGGACGAGGACAGGCTCTAATTCTGAGAAGGGTAAGAGGTAAATGTACTGTTCAATCCTTTTTAAGTTGGAGGCTGAGCTTGGTGAGGTGTGTCTTTAAAAAAGACCATTAGTCCGTTCTACCTTTCCTGAAGGTTGAGGATGGTAAGGGACAGGAAGGTTCCACTGAATACCAAGAGCCTGAGAAACTGTTTGGGTGATGTGACTAGTAAAGGCTGGTCCGTTATCAGACTGTATAGAGGTGGGAAGGCCAAACCGAGGAATTATGTCTGACGGAAGGGAAGAAATGACTGCGGTGGCCTTCTCAGACCCTGTGGGAAAGGCCTTTACCCATCCAGTGAAAGTGTCTACCTAACCTACATGGAAGAGATTATGAAATGACAGAATAGAATGGGCCTGTGAGGCTGGAAGGAGATATTTTCCTTGGTCTAAGAACCGTTTGCCCTGTGTGGGAAGAGATTGATAGGTGGAAGTTTTAGTGGGGGAGCAGGTGGGAGTGACCGACGTGAAGGAGAAAAACTGGCCATGAGGGATAGAAGTTGGAGAGCTAGCTGCTTGTCTAGCCACCTTATCAGCATAAGCGTTGCCTAGAGCAGTGGGATCTGAGGCCTTTTGATGTCCCTTGCAGTGAATAACTCCAGCTTTGTTTGGAAGTAAAACGGCCTTGAGCAGAGTTTTTATTAAAGAGGCATTAATGATGGAGGACCCTTGTGTAGTGTGGAAACCTCTTTCAGCCCATATGATGCATGGTGGTGCAGAATATGGAAGGCATATTTAGAGTCAGTATAAATATTGATGTGTAGTCCTTTTGCAAGAGTGAAGGCCCGAGTTAAGGCAACTAGTTCGGCTTGCTGAGAGGTAGTGGAGAGGGGCAGAACAGTAGCCTCAATAACAGATGTGGAAGATACTATTGCATGTCCTGCCTTTGCTGGTGAGTGATGATTAGGCCTGGTGGAACTGCCATCAATAAACCAAGTGTGATCAGGGTGAGAAACAGGGAAGAAGGAAATGTGGGGAAATGGGGTGAACGTCAGGTGGATCAGAGAGATGCAGTCATGAGGGTCGGGTGTTATCCGGAATAATGTGGGGGACCAGATTGAAGTCTGGGCCAGGAACAATGGTAATTGTGGGAGACTCAGCAAAGACTGAGTATAGCTGAAGGAGCCGGGGAGCAGAAAGTATATGCGTCAGGTGTGAGGAAGAAAATAGATTGTGGAAATTATGAGAGCTGTAGAGAGTGAGTTGAGCATAGTTTGTGATTTTGAGGGCCTCTAAAAGTCTTAGGGCGGCAGCAGCCAGCCACTGCATGGAGACATGATGGCCAGCCTAAAACAGTAAGGTCAAGTTGTTTGGACAAAAAAGCTACAGGATGTGATCCCGGTCCTTGTGTAAGAATTCCGACTGCCCAGCCCTGCACTTTGGCTGTGTGTGATGAAAAGGGCTGGGATGAGTCAGGGAGAGCTAGGGTGGGGGCAGTCTCTAAAGCTGTCTTCAGAGGAGTGGGGAAAAGATTTAGGATCTATGGGGTCAGCTAGGTTTCCTTTTGTGAGTTTATATAACGGTTTTGTTCGGATGGCAAAACCAGGTATCCAAAGGCAAAACTATCCAGCCATGCCCAGGAAGGAAAGGAGTTGTTTTGTAGAAGGGGTTGGGGTTTGAGAGATCAATCGGACATGATCGGCAGGGAGAGCATGTGTGTTTTTATGAAGAATTATGCCGAGATAGGTGATGAATGGTGAAGAAATGTGAGCTTTGGAGGGGGATACCCGATAGCCTTTGGAGAATAAATGCTGAAGGAGCAGAAGTGTGTCTTGTTGAGAAGATTCAAAGGAGGGGCTGCAAAGAAGGTCATCAATATATTGAATACAGTGAGAAGCGGAGGGGTGGAAAGAAAGTAAACCATGAGAAAGAGCTTGGCTGAAGTAAAGAGGGCTGTCCCTGAAACCTTGTGGCAGCACAGCCCAGGTAAGCTGCTGGGACTGATGGGTGTCAGGGTCAGTCCAGGTGAAAGCAAAGAGAGGCTGGGACGAGGGGTGCAGGGGAATAGTGAAGAAAGCATCTTTAAGATCCAGAATGGAATAGTGAGTCGTGGAGGAAGGTATTGAGGACAAAAGAGTGTACAGGTTGGGCACCACAGGGTGGAGAGGCAAAACAATTTGGTTGATAAGGCGGAGATCGTGAACTAATCTGTAAGACTTGTCCGGTTTTTGGACAGGTAAAATGGGGGAATTGTAAGGAGAGTTTATAGGTTTTAAAAGCCCATGCTGTAGCAGGCGAGTGATAATAGGCTTTAATCCTTTTTTTTTTTTTTTTTTGTGAGAGGAGTCTCGTTCTGCTATCCAGGCTGGAGTGCAGTGGGGCGATCTCTGCTCACTGCAAGCTCCGCCTCCCGGGTTCACACCATTCTCCTGCCTCAGCCTCCCGAGTAGCTGGGACTACAGGCGCTGCCACCACACCTGGCTAATTTTTTTTTGTATTTTTAGTAGAGATGGGGTTTCACCATGTTAGCCAGGATGGTCTTGATCTCCTGACCTCGTGATCCACCCGCCTCGGCCTCCCAAAATGCTGGGATTACAGGCGTGAGCCACCACACCCAGCGGCTTTAATCCTTTTAAAGCGTGCTGTGGGATGGGATATTGGCATTGAGCGGGGTAAAGGTGATTAGGTTTTAATGGGATAGTAATGGGCATGTGATTGGTTGCCAGGGAAGGAGTAGAGATTTCCCATACTTGTGGGTTAAGGTGGTGGGATACCAGAGGAAGATGCAAAGGAGGCTTTGGGTTGGGGAGAAGGGCAGCAATGAGATGTGGCTGTAGTCCAGGAATAGTCAGGGAAGCAGATAATTTAGTTAAAATGTCTCGGCCTAATAAGGGAACTGGGCAGGTGGGGATAACTAAAAAGGAGTGCATAAAAGAATATTGTCCAAGTTGGCACCAGAGTTGGGGAGTTTTAAGAGGTTTAGCAGCCTGGCCATCAATACCCACAACAGATATAGAGGGAGGGAAACAGGCCCTTGAAAATAAGGTAATGTGGAGTGGGTAGCCTCCTTATTGATGAAGAAGGGGACGGACTTACCCTCCATTGTAAGAGTTACCCAAAGTGTCTGTGATGGTCCAGGAGGCTTCTGAGGAGATGGGGCAGCGTCGATCTTCAGCCGCTAAGCCGAGAAGGTCTGGAAGTGAGTCAGTCAGAGAGCCTTGGGCCGGAGCTCCAGGGGCTCTGGGAGTGGCTGCTGGGCAAGTTGAACAGTCTGATTTCCAGTGGGGTCCCGCACAGATGGGACACGGCTTAGGAGGAATCCCAAGCTGCGGGCATTCCTTGGCCCAGTGGCCAGATTTCTGGCACTTGTAGCAAGCTCCTTGGGGAGGAGGTTCTGGAGGATCCCCTGGCAGCTGTAGTTTAGGCGTTTGGAGTTGTGTGCTGGAGATGTGGCTGGGGTTTGTCTCACAGTAGAGCCAAGGAATTGAAACTCAGAAATAAGTTGCTACTTGGCTGCCTCTACTCTATTATTGTACACCTTGAAGGCGAGGTTCATTTAAGTCCTGTTGTGGGGTTTGAGGGCCGGAATTTAAGTTTTGGGGTTTTTAATGTCAGGAGCACGTTGGGTAATAAAATGCATATTGAGAAGAAGTCGGCCTTCTGACTTTTCAGGGTCTAGGGCTGAAAAGCATCTCAGGGTTGCTGCTAAACGGGCCATGAACTGGGCTGGGTTTTTCATATTTGATGAAAAAGAGCCTAAACGTAACTGATTTGGGAGAGGTCAGATAAAGAAAAAGGAGCATTAACCTTGACTGTGCCTTTAGTTCTAGCCACTTTTTTAAGAAGAAATTGCTGGGCAGGTGGGGGAGGGCTAGTTGAGAAACAAAACTGTAAGCCAGCCCGGGTGTGAGGAGGGGAGGCAATAAAAGGATTACAGGGTAAGGGAGCAGAAGCTGAGAAAAATTGGGACCTAGCTTGGCCTGGCGAGGAGGGCAGAGGTCAGATGGGTCTGTAGGCCTGAGGGGACAGGCAGGAGGGAAAGAAGGAAGATTTGGAATGAGTTGCATTGGGAACAGAGACTAGGGAGGGACCGATGTGTAAAAGGATGCCTGGACGTCAGGCACCTCAGACTGTTTACCCATTTTACGACAAGAATTATTTAGATCTTGTAGGATGGAAAAATCAAAAGTGCCGTTTTCTGGCTATTTGGAACTACTGTAGAGTTTGTATTGGGGTCAAGCGGCATTGTAGAAGAAAATAAGGCATTTAGGTTTTAGGTCAGGTGTGAGTTGAAGAGGTTTTAAGTTCTTGAAAACAGAAGCTAAGGGAGGAGGAGGAGGAATGAAGGGTGGAAGGTTGCCCATAGTGAAGGAGGCAAGCCCAGAGAAAAGAGAGAGTAGAGACACAGAGAGAAGGAGTTCAGTGGTTCTTGCCCTTCAGAAAAGCAGGAAAAGGGGTC
Organism: Piliocolobus tephrosceles; assembly: GCF_002776525.5. Taxonomy (NCBI): domain Eukaryota; kingdom Metazoa; phylum Chordata; class Mammalia; order Primates; family Cercopithecidae; genus Piliocolobus; species Piliocolobus tephrosceles. Next base: position 16,157,247 of record NC_045452.1, read on the forward strand.
AGGGCACAGAAATAAGGGGTTGGGGCGCAAAGATAAGAGGTCAGGGCGTGGAAATAAGGGGTTGGGAGGTTCTTGCCCTCCAGAAAAGCAGAGAAGGGGTAGAGACAAGGAGAGAAGGGATTGGGGTTCTTGCCCCTCCCCCAGAAAAGCGGAACTTGCCGCTAAGGGTGAAGGACCAAGGCAGACGTCCCTGCAGCATACTCAGACACCTCTGAAATGTGGATGAGTAATCAGAGAGGCGTCCCTGCAATGATTAAACACCAAGGGAAGGCTACCTTCCCAAGTCTGTGACTGGCGCTGGAGTTTTGGGTCCACGGATAAAATGTGTCTCCTTTGTCTCTGCCAGAAAATGAAAGGAATTGAAATTAAGAGAAGGGAGAGATGGAAGGATGGCGCCAAGATTGAAAGGAGAAAGACGTTGAGGGATAGTGAGAGAGGTTGGAGAAGAGAGTAAAAAGGGGCCGCTTACCCAGTTTAAAATTGGTGAGATATTCCTTGGGCTGCTTGGTCTGAGGACCAGAGGTCGTAGGTGGATCTTTCTCATGGAGCAAAGAGCAGGAGGACAGGGGACTGATCTCTCAAGGGAGGTCCCCCAATCCGAGTCGCGGCATCAAAATGTCATGTGCGTCCGTGTGAAGAGGCCACCAAACAGGCTTTTGAAGAGGCCACCAAACAGGCTTTGTGTGAGCAGTAAAGCTTTTTAATCACCTGGGTGCAGGCGGGCTGAGTCTGAAAAGAGAGTCAGTGAAGGGAGATAAGGGTGGGGCCGTTTTAGAGGATTTGGGTAGGTAAAGGAAAACTATAGTCAAAGGGGGGTTGTTCTGTGGTGGGCAGGAGTAGGAGTCATAAGGTGCTCAGTGGGGGAGCTTTTTGAACCAGAATGAGCCAGGAAAAGGACTTTCACAAGGTAATGTCATCACTTAAGGCAAGGACCGGCCATTTTCACTTCTTTCGTGGTGGAATGTCATCAGTTAAGGCAAGGCAGGGCATTCTCACTTTTGTGATTCGTCAGTGACTTCAGGCCATCTGGGCGTATATGTGCAAGTCACAGGGGATGCGATGGCTTGGCTTGGGCTCAGAGGACTGACAGGAACTCCCTGGGCTAATAGTAGATTGGCTGATAGAGGTAAGGTCCAAGACAAATGATGGCCGCTGCTTCCACAAAACACAGGAATCCTTTGCATCCTTGGGTTCTCTCTCACTAGTGGGGTGACCTTGTGGAGTTTACTTAACTGTTTTTGCCTCAGTTTCCATGTCTGTACAATGGGGAATATAAAATTACATCAAAAATGAGTGTGAAGGTTAAATGAGAAAAATGCCTTTAGTTTTAGAGGAGTGCATGACACATAATATGCCAGAAAAAACCCAAAAACACACACAATAAAACTTGCTGCTAGACTCTGTTTCTGTCTCTCTTTTTTTTAATCCAACAAATGAAACTAGAAAAAACTTTCACATACCTACAATGTTTGAGTGGGAGTTTCCAGGTAGATTCATGATTTCTGGTGCCCTATTGTAATTCTTCCCCTTTCTCATCCAATCCAAAGCAGCCTCATCCTAGGCTATCTGATCCATCGAATAGCCTTCCCCACCACATCACTCCGTCATTCTGCACTTTGTAGGGGAAGGAGAGATCACCTCCAACCCTCCTTAGTTCTTAAGTTAGCTCTTCAGCTGGGTCTAGGAACCTAGTTGACACCAGACAGATTAACAGTGAAAGGTATACAAGTTTATTATATTTACATGTATGTGGGGCACTGCATAAGAGAGTGAAGTTCAACAAAATGGCCAAGAAAGATGCTTTTATACATTTTAGACAAAGAATAACAAATTTGTGTAGAAATGACAGGACAAAGAGGATCTGGCTAGGAGCAATAAGTTCTAGGGGAGCCACTAGGAGACATAAAGGGGTGTAAAACTAGTGGAAAATAAGTGTTACTTAGGAAGAAGTTGATTCTGGCTCATTGCAGCCTGAACTTCCAGTCTTCTGGTGATGAGGGCTATTTTTTCACCCTGGTATGGGCAAAGTGTCCCTCCCGGAGGAATATTTGTGGCTTGCTGCATGTAGAAAAGGACAGATCAGCTCTCCTTTTCTGAAACTATCATTTCTCCAATGTTTTCAGCTTGGAATAACCAAGACACCAATTCAGCATATTTTGGGAGGACACATCTGTGTCTTCTTAATTCTCACTCCTTCCTCCTCTCTGCACTCCTGCCCAACACGGTTACTAAGCAAATAGTTGAGTGATCATTGGATTAATACTGAAGAACACCAGGATCCACTTTAACTTTGGTCCTCAATCCCCATTTCCTGGCACAGCATGGGTGCTGAAGAGAGAGTTAAATATGTGACTATTTAATTGTAAATGAGTATAATATTATTATAAGCTAAGACTTGTGATACGGTTTGGCTCTGTGTCCCCCCCCCCCCCCCCCCCCCCCCACCAAATCTCATGTTGAGTTGTAATCCCCAGTGCTGGGGGAGGTACCTGGTGGGAGGTGATTGTATTATGGGGGAAGATTTTCCCCTTGCTGTTATTGTGATAGTGAGTTCTTATGAGATCTGTTTGTTTCAAAGTGTGTAGCACTTCCCTTCTGCTCTCTCCTGCTGTGCCATGGTAAGATGTGCTGGCTTCTCCTTTGCCTTCTGCCGTAATTACCAGTTTCCTGAGGCCTCCCTGCCACACTTCCTGTACTGCCTATAGAGCTGTGAGTCAATTAAACTTCTTTCCCTTGTAAATTACTCAGTCTCAGGTAGTTCTGTGTAGTGGTGTGAGAACGATCAATACAGAGAATTGGTATCAGAGAAGTGGGGCAGTGCTATAAAGAAACCTGAAAATATGGAAGCGACTTTGGAACCGGGTAATGGGCAGACGTTGGAAGAGTTTGGAGGAATCAAAAGAAGATAGGGGCCGGGCACGGTGGCTCAAGCCTGTAATCCCAGCACTTTGGGAGGCCGAGATTGATTCTTGGAAGTAACTAGCTTGTTTTGATTGTTCAGGCTCATAGATGGAAGAGATTTGCCTTGTCTCAGATGAGACTTTGGACTTTTGAATTAATGCTGGAATAAGGCATGATTGTGTTTTGAAATGTGAGAAGGACGTGAGATTTGGAAAGGGCCAGGAATGGAATAATATGGTTTGTCTCTGTGTTCCTACCGAAATCTCATATTGAATTGTAATCCCCATTGTTAGTGGAGGGACCTGGTGAGAGGTGATTGGATCATGGGGGCAGATTTCCCCCTTGCTGTTCTCATGATAGTGAGTTCCCATGAGATATAGTTGTTTAAAAGTGTGTAGCAACTTCCCCTTCTCTCTCTCTTCCTTCTGCTCCCACTATGCAGGATGTGCTACTTTGCCTCACAGCTCCACTAAGCAGTGCCCCAGTGGGAACTCTATGTGAGGTCTCCAACTCCACATTTCCCCTTTGCCTTCTGCCATGATTGTAAGTCTCCTGAGGCCTCCCCAGTCATTCCCTCCATATAGCCTGCAGAACTGTGAGTCAACTAAACCTCTTTTCTTCACAGATTACCCAGTTTCAGGTAGTTCTTCATAGCAGTGTGGGAACAGACTAATACAACTTGAATCTTATTTCTATTGGAAAAGGCAATTATTTGGACACTTTGTTTCTTTAATTATTGGGAGGTAACTAACTTTGCAGCATGCCTCAGTGTTTATGTTTAGGAATCGATGTTCCACACTGCATTTTCTCCTGTTTAAATAATGAACACTGGATAGAGACCTGCCTAGCTCTAGAAGTAGAAACGAAGTCATCTCCTTTGGACAACAGACAGGTGACAGGAGTTGCCAAGGAGCTGCACACTCTTCCTCCTGTCAGAGAGTAAAGGATGGCCCACTAAACAAACATAGGTTCTGGCTCCCTGCTTTCTGTTTCAGACCCAGAGGACCCTGTGCAAGGGCTTTCTCATCACTCTTGTTACAGATGTTCTTGTCCTTCTGTTAACTGGAAGCTGGAGGTAATTACCAGCAGAAGTGCATCTCTGTGAGGCACATTAGGCTTGTGGACACTCTCCTTAACCACAAATTGTGCCTCTAATTAGGAAGTTGCTGATGCAGGGAGTTCAGAATCTAGTTTATGGGCTTGCTTAGGCCGGAAGCATCTTCCAGATTTAAGTGATCTAAAATGGTGTGGGAGGAGGAGGGAAAGGGATCGGAATGGGAAAAGGTGGAGAGGGCAGATTAAGCGGCAGAAGAGAGGAGATGAGGAGAAATGGAAGGAAGAAAGGAGCATTCTATTTTTCTCTATCAGACTTCATTTTGATAGGCTGGAACATCAATTCTTGGTGTAATAACTGAAAAAACTATTCAGCAGTATCTAGTAAAGCTAAATCCCTATCTAATCTATAACCCAGGAAATCTCCAAGGTTTATATCTAAGAGAAATAAATATGTATGCACACCAAAGTGTATATACAAAAATAGTTCATGGCAGAACTATTCATACTAGACCCATCCTGGAAACAACCCTAATGTCCATCAACCAGGGAATAAAGAGATCCATTGTAGTGTTTCCTACAATGAGGCACCACGCAGCAGTTTTTAAAAGAAAACAGCAAAACCACTACTGATGATAGCCGCCACAAGGTATGTTGAGCCAAAGGAGACAGATACAGAAAAGGTACATTCTGTACAATTTCTTTTTTATCAGCTTCAAGAACAGGAAGGATGAATCTATGGAGACAGAAATCAGAATAATGGTTACTTCTTGTGAGGAGAATATTAACTAAGAAGTTAATATCCTAGGAGGACAATGGAAGCTTCTGGGAGGCTTCAGATGTTCTGTACCTTGATCTGAGTGTGACTCCATGAATGTAAAATCTATGTAAAACATAAAAAAGTACTTTTACAAAAATGTAAAAGCTGAACATTTGCATACTTCACTGTATGTAAGCGAGACTCCACCTCGAAAAGTTAAAACTCAAAACAACATTATGTAAAGGAAAAATACATATTTACTAAAATAATAGGTCAAAAAATTCTATCTTATAGTGCAACCTTTCATTTCTTTGACTAAAGATAAAAATCTTTCACACATTCATCTGTCTTAACCATTTATTTGTTGAATTGCCTGTGCATATTCCAACCCAGACTCCAGTTGGAATCTTGGTTCATATTTTGCTAATTTGGAGAACCTTGTTAAATGTTTCTGAATCCTTCTCTAGTTGTTTGTTGCAGATCTTTCCCTCCAGTTCATCTTTCATTATGTTAATGATGATTTTTATGTAGAGAGGGTTTAAAGTTTTAGGTGATCAAATCTGTCATTTTTTTTTTTTTTTTTTTTTGTCTTAGCTAGTTCTTTCATCGGGTATTTTTGTTTTCTTTCCAAGCTTCTTGCATTTGAGAAACTGATGGAAGGCAATGTAGCTGAAGTAGCAGAGTTGTAGAGAGGAAACAGGGAGTGGAGAGGCAGAGAGGAATGAGGTAGCACAGGTGTTGCATTTTGGGATTAATTGTGAGTGCACTGAATGGTCAGGAAGGGAGGAGGTAAATGGGAATAATACAGAGAGTTGTGTGTTATGAGGGGCACATGGGCTGCTGGGTGGAGAAAGGATGGGAAGGATGTAAAACCAGAAAATCCCTGGAGAGAACTGCAGTGGTCCAGGAGATGGTAGGTGGGAAAGGTTAGAGATGGGCCTTAGCGCTAGGTCCCAGGTGGGCCAGGTGAACGTGGCCGGAAGTAGTGAGGTGGCAGCAGAGATGGAGAAGTGGGAAATGTTGAGATAGGCTTCAGCACTGCGTCCCAGGTGGTTCAGGGGAGAGTAACTGGGGCCTGGGAGGCGGTAGCGGAGATAGAGAAGTGGGGAGTGCTAGAGATAGGCTTCACCACTGGGTCCCAGATGGGCAAATGGAGAGCATTTTGAGCTGGTGAGGTGAAGGCAGAGATGGAGGTGGGGTAGGTTGGAGATGGTCTTCAGTGCTGGGTCCCATTGGACTTGGCAATGGCTGGGGAGGAGGACGGGCAAGGGCAAGGCCTGATGGAGACATCCTGGCTGACCCAAGACAGTTGGACCCTTACCCGTATGGCTGCTCCTAGATTTCTGGGTTTGTATATTTGCTTGTTTGTTTTTAGTTCTAACTCTTTATCAGCACAGAATTTGCTTTTAGTAATTCTGTTGAGACTGCAATTTTATTCCCTTCACCCACTACTGAATTTCTCCATTAAAATGTATTTAATAACTATTGTTTCCTCATTGTTTTATGAGGCTTCCCATGTGGTTCAGTTATGAACTGGTGCTGAAGCCCATCTCTAACCTTCCCCTCTCTAACCCTCACCTCTTTATCTCGGCTGCCACCTCCCCAGCCCACTCTTATTTCACCCCAACTCCCCTCCACTGACCTTTCTTCTTTTGCTCTGTTGCACAATTTTGATGTCCTATGTTTTTGTCCATAATTTTTTTGTGGGAAAATTGTCTCCTGATCCCTCTTTTTAAAAAGTTCTCAGTTATTTTCTCATGACTTTGTTTTGTTTATATTATTATTGCTTTTTCCCTCAGGTGAACTTAAAAATCCAATAATGAAGTTCCAGGCAAATTCCATTAAGAATTTAATTGAGATTTCATTAAACTCATAAATTCTAGAAGAATTAATGTACAATTTTTCTTATGAATATTTTTGCCTGTATATTGAAAATAGTTGTTTTTCAGCAAATTTTTGGGTGTATCCCATAAATTCTACCTATTTTTCAAAGAGATTTTTTTTTTTCAGAATTTTATGTGTTGGTTACCATTCTAGAATGGCTTGTCATTTTAGCATAGACTATTACTGATATATATAAAACATACAGATTTTAAAAATACTTCTATGAAGTTAAAAGATATATGGTTTTAAAATGGATTCATTGGAGTTTTATAAGAACATAATTGAATTATGCAAAATAACATTTTTTACCTTTTCAATAATCACATCTCTTTTTCAGGTTTCATACTAATTACATTACTCATAATTTTCAGAACAATGCAATATGTGATAAAGATGACCGTGGGTATCTTATTTGCTTGCTTTTGCCTCTGGTTTTAACAGAAATTCTCTTTAGTTTTTCACTGTTAAGAGTAATGTTGACTTGAGAGAGAAAGTCTTACTAGGCTAAAAAAAAAAAAAAAAAAAAAAAAATCCATTCCTAAATTTTCCCAGAAAACAAACTTTGGGATTATAGAATGTAGTTTGAATTGACAGTTTTATTGACTGTCTTTTCTTCCCCTACTAAAATTATAATTCCTATTTTTTTCCTTAAAATATTTATGTAAAATGTTGACTGGGTATGGTGGCTCACACCTTTAATCCCAGCACTTTGGGAGGCCGAGGTGGGCAGATCATGAGTGGGCAGTCAGGAGTTTGAGACCAGCCTGACCAACATGGTGAAACCCCATCTCTACTAAAAATTTTTTAAAAATTAGCCAGGGTGTGGTGGCATGCACCTGTAATCCCAGCTACTCAGGAGGCTGAGGCAGGAGAATTCCTTGAACCCCGGAGGCAGAGGCTGCTGTGAGTTGAGATTGTGCCACTGCACTCCAGCCTGGGTGACTCCATCTCCTCTCTCTCTCTCTTTCTCCATATATATATATATATATGTAAAATGTTGCATTAATAGATCTCTTTATAAGTGATCCTTGCATTTCTTGGATAAGTCCTACTTGGCCATTGTAAATAATTCTTTTGATTTTGTTGCTGAATTTGGTCTGGTAATATATAATCAACGATTTTTGTGTCTCTTTCAAATTTTACTGCAGATTTCTCTTCCCTCTTTTCACGTTTCAGAATCAGGATTATGTGGGATTTACAACATAAAGAATGCATTCGTATTATTCTATGCCTAGAAACCATTTTGATAGCATGAAGATTTTAGTTCTCTTGAAAGTTTGAAAATGGAATCCCAAAACTACCCGGCATAGTTTACTTTACTTTCTGTAAAGTAATTCTTTGATAAATTTTTCAGAGTTTTTCACAGTAGCTTCTCTATTCAGGTTTTCTACCTGTTCTTGAGTGAACTTTTCAAGTGTCTATTTCTCTAGACACTTTCCATTTTCCCGAGATTCTGAAGTGTAAATGCACACAGCTGTTTATACCTTTTAATATTTTATTTTCTCCTCATCGAGAGGAGAACTTCTTACCTCATTACATTTATTTTCTTTCCTCATCTGGAGGATAACTTCTTTCCTCATTAAAATTATTTTCCTGATTCAACATGTTCGAGGTGTCCATTTTATTAATCTTCTCAAAGAGCCTTTTTTTCTTTCCATATAAAAATATCAGGAAATAAGTTCTACATACAAAAGACTGCATTTGAATGTAAATATTTTTAAATGCTAAAGCTAGGCTGGGTGCTGTGGCTCATGCCTATAATCCTAGCACTTTGGGAGGCTGAGGTGGGTGGATCACTGAGATCAGGAATTCAAGACCAGCCTGGCCAACATGGTGAAACCCCGTCTCTACAAAAAATACAAAAAAATAGCCTGTCTTGGTGGCAGGCACCTGTAATCCTAGCTACTCAGGAGTCTGAGGCAGGAGAATTGCTTGAACTTGGGAGGCAGAAGTTGCAGTGAGCTGAGATGGTGCCACTGTACTCCAACCTGGGTGATGAGCGAAACTCCGTCTCCAAAAAAAAAAGACAAAACAAACCAATTTGGGAGGCCCAGGCGGGTGGATCACGAGGTCAGGAGTTGACAACCAGCCTGGTCAAGATGGTGAAACCCTGTCTTTACTAAAAATACAAAAAAATTAGCCTGGCATGGTGGCAGATACCTGTAATCCCAGCTGCTCAGGAGGCTGAGGCAGATAATTTTCCTTAAAATATTTATGTAAAATGCTTGAACCTGGGAGGCGGAGGTTGCAGTGAGCTGAGATCACTCCATTGCACTCCAGCCTGGGTGACAGAGCGAGACTCCATCTCAAAAGGAAAAAAAAAATATGCTAAAACTTAATTGCACTTCAGCCTGGGTGACAGAGCAAGACTCCATCTCAAAAGAAAAAAAAAAAAACTAAAATTAAATGAACATTTTGTTCTAATCTTAAGGTAAATAGAGTACTGCTAGTAACCAGAACTCATCCTCTCCAAATAACCCCTTCCTCCTCTACTGAGAAATAAGCACATCCTTGAATAGCATACAAGTCACTGACATATTTATTTACTATACACATTTTTCCATAAACAAGATATTGGTTAGTTTTGCCATTATTGAACTTTTAGTGAGTTGACTCATACTATATGATTTTTGTTTGGCATAGAGTTTTTGAGGTTCATTGCAGTCTATGACTGTAGTGGAGTTGATAGTTTTTTCACTGTTGCATATTTCCTCACATAAATATTATATAATTAGTTTATTCTGTCCTGGATGGATGTTTAGATTGTTTCAAAGTTTTTTCTGTTAAAAAAAAAATGCTTCCTTGAATATTCTTACACGTATTCTCTAGTACCTGGTTGCAAGACTTTCTGAGATATATGGGAAGGAGTAACACTGTGAGATCATAAGGCATTTGGAGTTAAACTTCACTTGGTTATAATCTTCCCTGAAAGGGTTGAGCCATTTTATACTGGCACCGGAAATGTATAGGCATTCCCAATGCCCTATACCCTCACCATGCTTGATGTTACCAGGCTTTTTAATTGTTACTAAACTGGTAGGTTCCAAAATCGTACACTAGTGAGCGTTCAGTCTTTTTGGCATTTTGAAGATATGTTGATTAATTACTAAAATAGGCCAGTAATGCACATTGGTCAAAGTCAAAATCTTTTGATCTCTGTTTTCACTTTCCAGTTCTAGCCATACACAGCCAGAGTTAATCATTTGAGTCAGTGTTCATAACTTCCAGAACTTATTCACACAAATGCAAATATATGATTACATATTCTTTTTATGCACAAAGGGTGGTATATTATGTACACAGTTTTCTACTTTACTTTTTCACTTAACAGTTTAATTTTGAGATCTTTGTAAATCAGTGTGTAAATAATTAACTTCCTCATTTCTTTTTAGCAGCTTAGTAAATTCTATTGTATGGATTTGTCATATTCTACTTAACCAAATAATGATTGTTGCATTATTTCCAGTCTTCATTTATTGCAAATACTACTACCGTAACTTACCATGTATAGGTTTCATTTCACTGATTTGGAATTGCCAGGTCAAAAGGTCTAGGCATTTGAAGTTTTTCCATATAAATTTAAAATTAATAAATCTACTTGAAAAAGTCTGATGTTTAGTTTGGCTGAGCGCAGTGGCTCACACTCGTAATCCCAGCACTTTGGGAGGATCACGAGGTCAAGAAATCGAGACCAGCCTGGCCAACATGGTGAAACCCTGTCTCTACTAAAAATACAAAAATTAGCTGCACATGGTGGTGCATGCCTATAATCCCAGCTACTCAAGAGGCTGAGGCAGGAGAATGAATTGAACCTGGGAGGTGGAGGTTGCAGTGAGCCAAGATTGTGCCACTGCACTCGAGCCTGGCAACAGGGTGAGACTGTCTCAAAAACAAAACAAAACAAAACAAAAAAACCTGAAAGTCTGATGTTTTAATTGTGATTATGTTAAAGTTCTAAATGAATAAGTGAAATGTGATATACAAAATGGCGTCACTCTGGTTCAGAACTCTAAAATGGACTCAAGAAACCATTCTAAGGAAAAATACTTGTATGATCGGCAACATTGCAAAAAACACAGTTGCTTGAACATTTGAATTGGTTCATACTGCAGTGATATATGCATATTACATTAACCTCTGCTTGTCCTGCATATTTAGAAGCAGTGGCACCCCTCTTGTGACAACATTTGGCAGCATGCAGTTGGGCTGTCAATGAATCCAAGGTCCAAGGGCCTGGATTGTCTGCTAAATTCTTGGGAGTTGTCCGGTCAGGTATGATGAAGGCCATACCTGAGACCATCCTTGGTAAAGTTCAGGCATATCGCCAGCTCACAATGATGAGGCAGCTACAGACCTTTATAGGTCTCTTGGGATATTGGTGGGCATTTGCGCCTCATCTGGCTCAGATGATACAACTGTTGTATTGGTTGACAAAAAAACTACTTAGGATTGGGACAATGAGGCTGAGATGGCTTTTCTGGCAACCAAGTGGGTCATACAGCGAGTGCAGGGCTTATAAGTGATTGACCCTGGGTGCCCCTTTGAACTCAGTGTGCACGTGACCACACATGGTTTTGGCTGTAGCCCATGGCAGTGCACAGAGCACTTTAGAACACCAGTAGGGTTTTGGTCCCAACTTTGGGAGGGAGCTGGAGCTCTGGTATTCATTGATAGAGAAGCAGTTGGCAGCTGCATATGCCACCCTTCAGGGTTGTGAGAGTGTGATGGGATGGGCTGTCATCATTGTGTGAATGACTTACCCAGTAGCAGGATGGATACGTTCATGGGTAATCCCCAGACTGGGACAGCACAGACATCCACCTTAGCCTGAGGCACCCCTAAACCCTGAGCCATCCATCACCATTTAAAGAGGGATATCCCCCATTCCCAATGGGGATGGTATATGGATGGGCTCAGCTGGGATCCTACTGCTGCCTGGACTGCCGTCACAGTTCAGCCTGGTATGTATACCAGATGGTTTGATGCTGGGTGTGGACAAAGTAGTCAGTGGGCTAAACTCAGGGCAGTGTGGATAGTGATCGCCAAGGAGGAGACCCCTCTGGTAATCTGCACCAATAGCTGGGCAGTTTATCAAGGCCTGACCTTATGGTTAACTACCTGGAAGTTACAGAATTGGTTAGTTGGCCACTGGCCCATTTGTCAAGTCAGCAGTGAACTATAAGGGTGCCTCTGCACTCCAGCCTGGGTGACAGAGTAAGACCCAGGCTCTAAATAAACAAATAGGTAAATTATGTAGTATGTATATTATAACACCCCCCCCAAATTAGAAAAAGCAAGAGTTGAGCAAATTTAAACAAACATGTGTTAGAAATCATAATAATATCAGAGAAAGTGGAATTCAAGACAAAAATCATTTCAAAAAGGTCAATTTAAATTCAGAAAACGTTAATCCCAGAGTTAAGTTTTAAAAATCATACATCATAAAAGGTTAAAAATAAGACCAAAATATGAAGAAACTCTTTTAGATACTAAATGAGAAATTTATAAACTATTTTTGTGAAAGACTTCAGCATAATTTTCTCAGCCTTTGACAAAATAGGAAGTGAAAAAGAGAACAAAGATTTAATCATTTAAATAGTATAAAATTAATAAAAGTATATATTCAATTATACCAACATCAAACAGAGAATACACCTTTGTTAGCACTAATGTAATGTTTACAGAATTTAATTATATGGTAGAAATTGTAGAGGCCATATTCTCTGGCAACACAGCATTAAAGCTAGAAATTAATCACAATGTGTAATCAAAACAACGTGAGAAAACCACTTGGAAGTTAACATTCTATTACATAAGGATTGGTTCACAGAGAAGAAATAAAATATATAATTACATGCTATTTTGAAAACAGCAAAAATGAGAACAATATTTATCAAAACCATCGGAGAAAGGTTGCCTTTTATCTAAAATCTCTTAAAATCTTTCATTATTAAATACAAAAATGTAGTTAGATTAAGCATTTAATTTATAAACTTAACTAAAATAGCCAAAATCAACATCAAGTAAAAACGAAATGATATTTTTCAATTATGAATAATATTTAATGTTATTAATTAAACTCTGGAAGTGATTTCTTGACTTTCAATAATGGGAATATGACAAAACTAGATATCCAGAGAGAATTTCTCAGAACAATACATAAAATGCTGGATAAAATATGGGACTTGACTCTTTAAATGAATGACTAGGAAGTAATACAAATTTCAGAAGGCCAGAAAACAAAATTAAGCAAACAGAGAGAAGTAAGTGAGCCTTATCATTCCATTTGCTCTTTGAACTTACGTCATCCCCCCCATAGACTACAGAGGAAGTTTTAAAGGGTTCCATGTGTGTTGGGGATAAGATACAATCAGAGGAATAAACCGGAAACGTGCAGACGGGAGGGCCTTGCATAAAGATGATCCCTTCTGAGGGCAATACTGTCATTGGTGAATTAAAATCACATACACACAGCACACCCACACACCCTCGGAGATATACAATATGGAGTCTTGTTTCTCTTAGACTTGGTGCATGCTCATCTGGAAAAATAAAAAGCAAAAGACAAAGCATTCACCCAGGGAATGTTTAACTTCAAGTTTATACTTACATGAGTTTTAATTACCTTTACCATTCACTCAGAAATTGGAATCAATCAGTCGTCCCCTCCTTATCCACAGTCCCCCCCCCCCCCCCCGGCAGTTTCAGTTACCTGTGGTCAACCATGGTCTGAAAATATTAAATGGAAAATTCCAGAAAGCAGTAATTCACATTTTAAATTGTGTGCCATTCTAAGATAGCACAATTGCTGTAGTTTGTATGTTTGTCCGCTCCAAATCTTATGTTAAAATTTAATCCCCAGTGTGGAAGTGTTAGGAGGCAGGGCCTAGTGGGAGGTGTTTGGCTAATGGGAGTGGATTCCTCATCAGTAGATTAATGGCCTTCCTCAGGAGTGACTTTCTCAGTCGGTTAGTCCCCATAAGCTGGTTGTTTGAAAGACCCTGGTACCCTCCTCTTGCTCTTGCTTCCTCTCTCACCATGTGATCTCTGCACACAACAGCTCCGTTTTACCTTCTGCCATGACTGGAAGCAGCCTGAGCCCTCAAGAGAGGCAGATGCTGACTCCATGCTTCTTGTACAGCCTGCAGAACCATGAGCCAAATAAACCTTGTTTTTTCGTTCGTTTGTTTTTAGATAAATTGCCCAGCCTCAGATATCCCTTGATAGCAACACTAAATGAACCAATACAATTATGAAATCTCTTGAGGTCTCACTCTGTTCCTGGGACAATTGTCCCTTTGTCCAGTGCACCCACACTGTATTATGCTACATGAGTAAGTCACTTAGTAGTTATCTTAGTTACCAGATCTACTGTCAGGTGTCACAGTGCTTGTGCTCAAGTAACTCTTATTTCACTTAATCACTGCCCCAAAACCCCAGAGTTTAGTGATGTTAGCAATTCGGATATGCCAAAGAAAAGTCATAAAGTACTCCCATCAAGTGGAAAGGTGAAAGTTTTCTACTTAATAAAGAATGAAAAAAAATTGTATGCTGAGATGCTGAGATCTACGGTAAGAACAAATATTCTATCAGAGAAATTGTAAAAATGGGAAGAGAAATTTGTGTATAGTGTATACATATATGTTGTGTATATTACATATGTACTATATATTACATATGGTGTGTGTCTAACACATGGTGTGTATATGTATACATACTATATGCACATATATAACACATGTGCCTATATGTGTATATATGTGCATATGGTATATATGTACACGTTATAGATACACATATATGTAAGGTGTGTAGATATATATACACAGACTATGTGTGATATATATGTGTATATATACGCAGACCATACATATATGTAATATATATACACCCACCATTACATACCATTGTTCTTCTGAACATGTAATATATAGTATATATACACTATAGTATACACACATACCATTACATTTTTCTGAACATGTAATATATATAGTATACATATACATGTGTATATATAGTATATATACTATATACATGTGTATGTATACCATATACACAAATGTGTTTATTACATGTTCAGAAAAGTTACTGAAATTATAATACAAGAAAATGTCTATTTCAACAAACCAAGTGGATTTTAAAAAGAACCAAAAAGAGCTTCTAGAAAAAAGTATTATAATAACCAAAAGTAGAAGCCTTTAGATAAAGATTAACACATCTAAATAGAGGACTAGTAAATTGAAAGATAGAACTGAAGAAATAATGCAAAAGTATGTAGAATGTAGCACAGAGTGACAAATAGACAAAAACATGGAAAGAAGTCATGGGAATAGAGGATGAAATGAGAAATCTAATATGTGTCTAATCAGAGTTCCACAGAACACTAATAAAGATAAGGGGGAAGACACAATATTGGAATGGCTGAAAATTTTCTTAATAAATATAATTTTCTAATGCTCAGATTCAGAAAGACCAATGAAACATGAACAGGATAAGTAAAGTGAGGCTTACACCTGAATTTATCTATTTCAAACTGTGCAAGAAGGGACAAGGAAAAGATTTTAAAAGCTGATAGAAAAAATAAATTACACAGGGAACAACCAGAGCAGCAGCTGCCCCTCTCAGTAAAAATGGAAGCCTGAAGAAAGACTGTAGAATAACATTTTCAAATTTCTGACATAAGATTACTGACAACTAAGGATCCTTACGCAGTAAAAAAATCTCTTAAATGCTGTGGCAAAATTAAGACATTTTTAGTGAAAAACATAATTTTTTTTACCCATAAACTGTTGTTAAATGTTTGTTGTTGTTGTTGTTGTTTTTTTTTTTTTTTTGAGGCGGAGTCTTGCTTTGTCACCCAGGCTGGAGTGCAGTGGCCATATCTCAGCTCACTGCAAGCTCCGCCTCCCGGGTTTACGCCATTCTCCTGCCTCAGCCTCCCGAGTAGCTGGAACTACAGGTGCCCTCCACCTCGCCCGGCTAATTTTTTGTATTTTTTAGTAGAGACAGGGTTTCACCAGGTTAGGTTAGCCAGGATGGTCTCAATCTCCTGACCTCGTGATCCACCCGTCTCGGCCTCCCAAAGTGCTGGGATTACAGGCGTGAGCCACTGCGCCTGGCCAAAAGTTTTTAAAGGCTGAATTGAAAGGATTAATTTCAGGAAGAAGTAAAACATCCCACAGCATATGTGTAAATCTAAACAAACACTGGTTAAACAAAAATAATGTTTAAATTGTAAACTTTAAAATAGTGTTGCACTAAAACCTTGACTGGTGATCAAATAAACATTAGTAGAAGA
The DNA here is from genome assembly GCF_002776525.5 of Piliocolobus tephrosceles. Taxonomy (NCBI): domain Eukaryota; kingdom Metazoa; phylum Chordata; class Mammalia; order Primates; family Cercopithecidae; genus Piliocolobus; species Piliocolobus tephrosceles. Next base: position 16,173,146 of record NC_045452.1, read on the forward strand.
ATACAGGGTTATAATGCATTGTTCAAAAGGAGGATAGTGATACTGATTAACCTCTGACATTGTTGTAAATAAGTATGTTAAAACTTCTATGGTAACCACTAAAAGAAAAGATAGTATATAATTTCTGAATTCTTAGAAGAAAAAAGTAGAATACACGTAAAAACATAATTAATCTACAGGATGGCTCAAAAAGCTAGGAAAAGATATATATAAAAGGTATGATATAAATGAATCAAAATGTAGTTAGTATACCACATATAAAAATTGAGCAACTCTCAACAACACAGGAAAGAATTGTTAGACTGAGTTTAAAACACATACCCTTTTCTGGAGTCTTTTGGAAAAAGCAGAACATGTAACCTCGGGCATTAAACTTTACCATATGAGTAGGGCATTTTGACCTTGCAGTTTTTAAAGGCTGGTAATGGGCCAGCCTCTAACTTCTAAGGCTCGGCCTTTAAGCCCTGCAGCACATGGTATTTGATGTTGGCTGGTGAATTCAGCTTATGGCAGCTTTATCCACAGGCAAATTTGTTTCTGTAGATGCAATACCACTTACACTGGCCCATCACTTCTTTGCCTTTTGGCTAAGATCAAGTGTACACTGGCGCATACACAAAGGCAGATGGGCCACACAGACCTCATAAAGGATAACGCCATGGTGGCTTCAGTCAACTTCTGTGCAGTCACTCTGGCTATCAAAGGCTTTGTAACTTCAGCATGTGTAAGGTCTACCACAGTAGGACTCCATGTGCCCAGACCAGCAGCATCAGCCAGCAGGGCCTGAAAACCTGTTAGAAATGCAAATCCTTGAACACCACGCTTGATCTACTGACTCAGGAGTCTCCCAAAGTAGGGCCAGCAGTCTGGGTTTTAACAAACCCTGCTGGGGATTCCAACGCTTTCCGAAGCCTGACAGCCACTGGTGTGCAGCAACAAGGAAAGCTTTGGAAAGCAAAGATGGCCAGCACTGTGGTGGGTCCAGCATGTAGCACACTACAGCTCATTCCACAGCAAAGCTTTTCCTAAGTATGTGAGGCAGTGGCAAATAATTCGTGAGAAAGAAAAAAAGCTTTTTTGTTGTTGTTTTGAGACAGAGTTTCACTCTTGTTGCCCAGGCTGTAGTGCAATGGCACGATCATAGCTCACTGCAACAAATGCCTCCCAGGTTGAAGCGAATCTCCTGCCTTAGCCTCCCAATTAGCTGGGATTTACAGGCACCTGCCACCATGCCCAGCTAATTTTTTGTATTTTCAGTAGAGACAGAGTTTCACCATGTTGGCCAGGCTGGTCTTGAACTCCTGACCTCAGGTGATCCACCCACTTTGGCCTCCTGAAGTGCTGGGATTACAGGCGTGAGCCACTGTGCCTGGCTAGAAGAAAGCATTTTTGTCTAACTTTAGAATCACTCAGAAATAAAACAATATTTACTGTTTAAACTGCGAGACAGCTGAGTTCCATGTGTGCCTGAGTCTTGTGTCATCTCCAAATCTTTAGATTCAGATGACTGGTGTCTGCTCCCCATTTCCTCCTCTGCTCAGTGTCTGGTAACCACCATTCCACCTTTTGATTCTATGAATTTGACGATTTTAGATGCCTCATGTAAGTGGAACCACACAATATTTGTCATTTTGTAACTGGCTTGTTTCAGTTAATGTAATGTCTCTTAGGTTCATTCATGTTGTTGCGTATTGCAGAATTATTATTATCTTTAAGACAGAGTTTCACTCAGTTGCCCAGGCTGGAGTGCAGCGGCGCCATCTCGGCTCACTGCAACCTCCGCCTCCTGGGTTCAAGCCGTTCTCCTAACTCACGGCCCTGAGTAGCTGGGACTATAGGTATCTGCCACCATGCCTGGCTAATTTTTGTATTTTTAATACAGATGTGGGGATGGGGTTTCACCAGGCGCAGTGACTCATGCCTGTAATCCCAGCAGTTTGGGCGGCCGTGATGGGCAGATATTTGAGGTCAGGAATTTGAAACCAGCTTGGACAATATGGTGAATTTGTTTCATTTTTAAAAGCTAACTAGTAGTCTGTTGCATGTATAGACCACATTTTCTTTGCTCAATACTGTCATAAAATTTGAGTAAAGCAAAATGAATACGTTCTAGAGATCCCCTAAACAGCGTTGTACCTACAGGTAACAACACTTCGTTGTACACCTAAACATTTGTGAAGAGGGTAGATCTCATGTTACATGTTCTTACCACAATAAAATAATTTTTTAAGTGTTCAGGATAGAATTTTCTTTTTTAATGACATATCTGAGCCAGGCATGCAATGCTCGGTAGTTAACCCAGATTTCATCTTAAATTCCTACCCTGGAAGTGAATTGACGTAATAGCAATATAATGGAATAGGTAGACCCCCCTTTGAACATGTCCATATGGCTAAATCTGTGGCAACGAGATGATGATGACATATGGTGGGGCTATGCACATAGCCCTGTGGCTACACTGTGAAAGTCCATTGTTATCCTTCCCATGTGAAGGCAAACTGTTCCTGGCTCTCTGGAGCAATGTCAATAGAAAAGAATGCACTGGCCAAGTCCACCACAGAGTGGTACTGTCCCAATTTCATTGTCAAGTAGTCTATCAAATCCATGATAGATGGTACAGCTGCATTTAAAGGGGGTGTTATTTTATTTAGTTCTTGATAATCCACCGTCATCCACCAGGTTCCATCAGACTTTCTGAGTGGCCATACCAGAGGATTGTAGGGTCAATGGGTGCCACACACTATTTTCACCTCCTTTAACTTCTTAACAGTCTCAGTTATCTCTGTATGTCCACCTGCCAAGCAGTGTTGATGGGTGGAAGTAACCAGTCAGGGTTATGGCAGGACCTGGGGCCGGTGATACATATGTCTGTGCAGCACCAGCTTAACCACACGTACTCAGAGTCTGAATTCTCCGGCCATGATTTGTAAAGCCAAGCCATGTAAAATACCCCCAGAATGTATTCAAGAATGGGAGAGACATACAGGGAGTGTATAAGCAGGGAGTCAACAGCCAACGCCAAGGGAGAAAGATACAGATGTCACTTTCACTGATCAGCCTCCGTAGCCATCTGTATATGCAGCCTTGCCCAGAAACTTATCTGGGATCCCATCAACGAGACCACAGTGTGCACTTGTGTCTACCAGCACTAGCACCTGATGTGCATTGGTGGGGGACAGTGGATTGCCAATTCCACATGTGGCCTCCAGTTGTCTGGTGTTCCCCCCAAGACGGGCACCTCGGCCAGTCCCCTAATCAAATACAATAGGCTGTATACCTGTGCACCGTCTACAGGTAGTCCTTGAGCTGGAGCGTCTGGGCAGGACTGGGTTGAGCAGTGTTGTCCTGCCCCCTCTTGGGTACTTTCTGGAATTGCCGCTCTGGGGACAGTTGCCTCCACAAAGTTAACAGCACTTCATTGGGTTGCCTATCAGTTTTCTCTCAGGCAACCCCAGCATCATGTGTGAGTCACCCATTTGAGGCCCCTTTTTGTCCCTTGAGGTGGCTCCCTGCAGAAGGGATGCGTTCCTTTTTTTATGGTGTGGACTCCTCCATCCTGCCTTTGGCCCGCTGCTTCCCTGAGGGCCACCATGGCAGTAGTTGCCTCATGTATGTGATGCTCCACATATGGAGTGAAGACAGTGGCCAGGGAGTATAAGGCACTCAGGGGCACAGAGCCCAACAGAAGGTATCTCATGTGGGAGGAGGTAAAGTTCATTATTTGGCCCTCAGGTATTCAGATCAAATACAGCCTGCCGCATACCCATCTCCTGAATTACTTCACACCAAATCTGTAAATGACTGCCATTGACTCACAGTTTCTGGTATTTCTTCCACATCGTTCCATACCATTCAAATAGCTGCCATCAGCCATTCAGTTACGGTGTGGTTGCCTTGCCCCTGTGCTCACTGCCTGCTCATCTGCAATCACTGATGGAAGGAAGGATGGGTCATAATGGAGGACAACTTTTCCATTTAGAGGCAGAGCATACTATACTGTTGGCTCCCTCATCCCAAAGGCCAAACATCCAGGTGGGTAGGGGTTCCCCTGCTTACTGCTGGCACTGGTTACCTGATTCTCACAACTCATTTGGGGTATAGGCACTGTATGACGTGTGCTCCTTCATGATAGGGGGTCCCTGAGCCCGCTCTTGGGATCCCAACAGCTGTTCATGCTCTACTTTCTGACAGACCACTGGGTGAGCCTGCATGGGCGGTTCTTCCTCCTTGATATCTGACCTAGTTGGGTCTCTGACCGGGATGGTGGGCCCAGGCCTGCGCTAATGGCAGCCCCTAATTCTCATTCCAGGCTGTGTATCTGGGCCTCCAGGTGCTCTGCTTGCACCTGAAGGTCACTTATCTGTGCTGCATCCCACAGGGACTGAGCGTGCACTTCCCATAGCACTGTCAAAAATGCCCATCCAGCTTTGCCAGCAAAGGCATGCTTCTTCTTGGTGCTCTGTGCTTCTAGGTGCTTCAGTGCCTTCTCTATGCTCATGGTGAACCCGTCTACCACTGCTCATGTTTCCACTGGGGCCCATCTGAGCAGCACGACTGCCACTGGGTACCACAACCCATGTTGTGGCCACATGGCTGACCCAGGATCATTGGGGGCTGAGGGCTCACTCACCTCAGGATTCTGCTGACTATGCCAATTGTCAGGTTTTAACCTGAGTCGGGGTCCAAAGGGAGCTGGTGGATGGATGGCAGGTAGCTGAAAGAACACTTGAGGGACCATAGGCACTTGGGACATGGCTTTATTCTCTCCCATATCCCCAACAGAGTCAGAAGTGCAGTTATATTTTTCACAGACAACAGCTGCTCAAAGCCAGATATGAGCTCACACAAATGAATTACATTAAAGGGCTGCAATGTGATTACACAGGGCATGGGATTGTGCACCTGCACTCCAAACCTACTGTGTCATGCTGCACTGGATGTCTGCCTAGGCCTACTCCTAACTGGAGCACAGCCATTTTCCTTACATGTTCTCTGCTGCATTTTCACATTGTTCATTGTATTTTTCAGTTCCCTGATACCTGTTTGATTCTTAAAAATAATTTCAATCTCTGTGAAATTTCTCATTCTGGTCACTTACTCTTTTTCTCATTTTGTCGAATTGTTTCATTGCATTTTCTTGATGTTTGCTGAGCTTTCTTTAAAGAGTTATTTTGAATTCTTTGACATCTCAAATATCCCCATTTCTCTAGAGTCGGTCACTGCCACTTTATTTTGTCTGTTTGGTGATGCTATGTTTTCCTAATTATTCTTGATTTTTGTGACCATGTGCCAAGATCTACACATTTGAATAAGTAGGTACTTACTTTGCTCTTTCCAGACTGGCTTAGTTTTGGAATTCCTTTCAATGGTAAGCCTGTTCAGAGATTCTGGTTATGCCATCTGTCATGGTCTCTAAGCCTGGGACCCCTGTGAACACTGAGGCACTGGGGGACACCCTAAGCCTGGGACCACTGCAGCTGGTGTGGTGCTGAGCTGTAATCTTATGGTTGCTGAGGCTGGTGTGGAGCTGCAGTATGCCTGAAGCCCACAGCTGCTGATGCCTACTTGCTCCTGAGGTTTGTTTGGAGTCCAAGGATGGAACTGAAGATAGATTCTGCCTCCCAGATGCTATGGGTTCCTGCGTGACATGGTGACAGGTCTGGAGGCTCAGTCCATGGATACCACCCTGAAATTAGGGACTTTAGGGGTCTGCCTAATTCTGGATTTTACTGTGGTGGACCCAGTGTCAGGGTCCAAGGCAATGTCCTATGCACAGTTCCTTTTCTTTCCTCCAATTGGACAGTATCTCTCTGTGTACTGTGCTACCTGGTTTTGAAGAAGGGGTGACACAGGTAATATAAAACTGTTTATCCTACTCTCTTGAATGTGTCTTTTCTTATTATTGTGCTATAACCAGGTACTATGATCTCTCACCTAGTTTCCTTAGCGCTTGTAAAAGTATTTCCGTATGTGGACATTTCTTCAAGTTGAAGTTTATGCGGGGGCGCCAGTCACTGGATCATTCTATTTTGCCATCTCGTTCTATCTTTGCCTATTTTGGTTCACTTTCTTGATGATCGACAGTTTTCCATTCTGATAAAGTCCCATGTAGTTTTTTCTTTTCGCGCGCGCGTGTGTGTGTGTGTTTTTGGAGGTGGAATCTTGCTCTGTTGCCCAGGCTGCAGTGCAGTGGCGTGATCTCAGCTCACTGCAGGCTCCGCCTCCCAGGTTCAAGCCATTCTCCTGCCTCAGCCTCCCAAGTAGCTGGGAGTACAGGCGCCTGCCACTGCACCTGGCTGATTTTTAGTAGAGATGGGGTTTCACCGTGGTCTCGATCTCCTGACCTCGTGATCCGTCCGCCTCGGCCTCCCAAAGTGCTGGGATTACAGGCGTGAGCCACAGCGCCAGGCTCACTTGTGTTTTTGGTGTGAGATGTAAGAAATCATTGCCTAACTAAAGGTCATAAAAATGTATGGCTATGTTTTTTGTAAGAGTTGTATATTTTTAGCTCTTTCACTTAAGGTCTTTGATTCATTTGGAATTAATTTTTATTTTGATGTGAGGTAAGGGTCCAGCTTCATACTGAAACAAAAAATAATTTTAATTCACTTTTGTTATCTCTTGTATGTAGCAATGATTTAGAATTATTTAACCTATATCAGAGATTTTATTCTGTATTTAGCATATTCATATTTATTGTATCAATTTATATGTTTGATTTATGCTCTCTCTGTTAATGTCATCGTAATACTTTGTTTGCATTGTCTCCATTTGCTATTTTGACAGTCTTTCCTCTTTCATCATCATAAGTTGGATTATATTCACAACTTTTAGTTTTTCAAAGATAATATTTATATTTATATTCTGTATATCTCCAAATAGAAAAGTCAATAGGAAATTGTATGTTTTAATTCTATGTAGTGAGAGAGATGAGCATTATATTGTATATCCTATTTCACACCTTCACATAGATTATTAAGTATGTAATATGGTTTGGTTTTGTTTCCCCACCCAAAGCTCATCTTGATTTGTAATCCCTATAATCCCCACATGTCTAGGGAGAGACCTGGTGGGAGGTGATTGGATCATGGCAGTGGTCCCCCACGCTCTTCTTGTGATAGTTCTCATGAGATCTGATGGTTTTATAAGGGGCTCTTTCCTTTTCACTTCTCATACTTCTGTCTCCTTGTGAAGAAGGATGTGTTTTCTTCTCCTTTCACCATGATTGTAAGTTTTCTGAGGTCTCCCCAACCATGTGGAGCTGTGAGTCAATTAAACCTCTTTTTGTTATAAATTATGAAGTCTTGAGTAGTATCTTTATAGCAGTGTGAAAATGGACTAATACAATATGACATTTAAATTAAACATTATTAATTATTTCTGTGTGTGTGTAATCAATATTGTAAAAGGTCTGTCATTAAATAAACAAACTTCTTTTGTCTTGAAAACGATCCCTATTGAGTTTTTGGTTAACACTGCTCCTTTTCATTGACCTTTGCCACTAAATTAATTGTTTCACTCCGCCTTGTTGATTCAGTGTTACTATTTGCTATTTCTCTAGCTCCTCCATTTGAAAGTTAATTCCACTACTTTTTAAATTCTCTTGTTGTATAATGACTGCATTTAGTGTAATGCACCCTGTAAGTATTACGCAGTGGTGAAGAACCACGGTATTGACCTGTGGTGCTTTCAGTGTCAATCAACTCTAAATATTTTATAATTTTCCCCATGATTTTATGTTAACATATGAATTACTTGGAATTTATTTTCTAGATATAAGAAATTAATACATTATATTTTATTGTTAATTTATAATACATTGAGCTAAGGGGAATATAGTGAATAAAATGTGATTTTTGGTATGATTTAGGATATGTGGTCTAATACGTGGTTGATTTTGCAAATGTTCCATGATGCTCAGAGACAATAGCTAATGTCTTTGTGTTGAGTGTACACATATACTAGTTCAAGCTTAGCAATAGTGTTATTCAAAATTTCTTCTAAATGTTATTTTCTGTGACTGTTTATATGAATTAAAATATCCAAATGAAAATTCTGATTTATCTATTTCTGTCTATGCTTCTGTGAATTGATGCTTTTAAATACTTTGAGTCTCTATCTTTGGTGAATATATATCATGATTATATATTTTACAATGTATTCTTTTCCCTGTGTTTTTATTTGCCTTGAATATTAGCATTGCTACCTTAGTGTTTTCATTGTTCATGTTTATCGTCTCTAGTTTCAACTTTTAAATGTTTCCTATTAAGGCAGATATATTTATTTTTAAGTCATTTTTCTGCTTATATGTCTATATCTTGTCAATAATAATTACAAAGTCCCTATTATTTCAATTTCATGCGTCCCATTCTGTTCTTTCTCTTATATTTTCAGCTTACCCTCTCTAGAGCTCTAATTCATTGATTTTTCTTAAGATCTTATTCTCTTTCTGCAAAACTGAGCCACTTGCAACCTTCTCTCTTTCAATTTGTGGCAATTTCTATCCTTCCAATTACTCAGGCTAGAAGCCTTGGAGTTATTCTTAATTCCTCCTTCCTCTGATAACCACCATCCAATTCATTAGGAAATAGTGCTGGCTCTACCTTTACAATAGATCCAGAATCTCGCCACTTTTCAGGGCTTCCACTGGTATCACCTATCCCCAGTTAATGAAGAGCTTTCTGATAGATCCCTCCTGTGATGGTATGTTTGTCATAGCAACCAGTGTCTTTTAAATTATGAGGTTAGATCATGTCATCCTTCTGTACACGTCCCTGCAAAAGCTCCCGTTTTACTCAAAGAAAAAATCCGAGTTCTTGCTGTGGTCTCTAAGACCGTGGATGATCTGACATTATCTTCTACTCTCTCTCCCTTCCTGACTTTGCCATAGTTATACTGGCCTCCTTGCTGTTGTTCCAATAAGTTTCCACCAACATATTTTCAAATTAAGTTCTTTGCATTGACTATTTCCTCTGCCTGGAGTGCTTTTTCTCTAGATATTGTCATGGCTAACTCTTATTTCCTTTATGTTTTTGCTCAAATCTCATCCCCTCAAATGAGGCCTATTCTGATCACCTTATCTACCATTCTTACCTGCCCATTCCCCTCATCATTTCTAGATCTATCTTCCCAAATCCCCAGTCCTTATACACTTATTCTGCTCTTCTTTTTCTTTTTTCATTAATTTAGCATTTTTAAAATGAAGAGTATTTTCTAGCCCTGTTTACTAGAAATATGTTGAGAGAGCTATTGAAAAGTTAATTGGGTAAGACCTGAATTATTTTAGTGTATAATTTAAGACATTTATTTTAGAAAGCTCATGTGCATCCATATTGTCAGCATGGCATGGTGACGTACAGTAATGCCATTTTGACTTGTACTAGCTGGTGATGTCAGAAGAGTGCTGTCTCATTCTCAATACCTTTCTATGTGTGAATCTCCAGTTGTATTTTTCTAAGAAGCAAAATACTAATAAGAAAGCTGACTCAGGAGCTGATGCAAGGTTATGAACTGAATTATGTCCTAATGGCTTAGTTGTTGTTTTTAAAAATAAAGTTCTAATATTCGAATCTTTTTAGATTTAGAAAAGTATTCTGAGAATTGTATGAATAATTCCCATACACCCCATGCCTAATTTCCCTTATCGTTAACCTCTTACATTGTATGCTACATTTATCGCAGGTAATGACCTAATGCCGCAATATGATTATTAACTAAGGTCCATGCTTCGTTCGTGTTTACCAAATGTCTTTTTTCTGTTCAAAGATTTCACCTAAATATCACATTACATTTAGTGGTCATGTCTCTTTGGTCTCCTTTTGGCTGTGACAGTTTCTCGTACTTCCCTTGTATTGATAATCTTTAAAGAAGTTTTGAGATGTACTGATCAGGTATTTTGAGTAGTGTTTCTTATTTGAGATTTGTCTGATGTATTTCTTATGATTAGACTGGGGGTTATAAGGTTAGACAGGAAGAACAAAGAGGTAAAATGCCATTTTCGTTATATCATGTTAAGTCTGCATACCATCATCTTTGACACTGTATCAGAGGGGTAAACAGGTCTCTTGTGTGAGGATTTATTTAAATCTGGATAGGAGTTAGGCTTTTAAAAATACTATTTTGCTATAGGTGTGAAAGGCTTCAGATTCCTCTAATGATACTGTTTTGGTCTTTCCTTTTGACTTTGGGCTTCCCTAAATACTACTCAGATCCTGTGTGTTGTATTCTTTTAGGGGTGAGGAGGGATGTTCTATAATTTTCCAATTAGCTCTCAGTTCTTCAGTGGGCCTGTGTCTATGGCTTCTGCCCTTCCCAAGTGTTTTTCTTGTAGAGCTTCCCCGCTTAGGAGAGACATGAAGGAGAGAGGGGGCTGAAGTGGCAGGAATGCCCTTTCCCCTGGGACTCAGAGATAAAGCTCTCTGGCAAGATCTTTTCCTCTGGAGGAAGTCTTTTTTATGCAGAAGGCTGGGAGGTATTTCAGGAGGATTACTTTTTCCTTCCCCTGCCAGTGCCAGCAGGCAATCTTTCCTGGATCTTTACCATGAGAAGAGATTCCTGGAGGCAAAATCCATGATTATGTCAGGTCCCTCTTAGCCTGGGGTCTCCCTAAGACTGGGGGACCCAGGAATTTCTCATTCTGGGGCTAGTCCACACTCAGCCCCCAGCAATTCATCAAAGTGACCATTTAAGTGTCCTACCACTTCCTGGCTTCGGTAACTTCTGCTCCAGGGAAGTAGATCTTGGCTGTAACTCTCTGGATTTTGTCAGTCTCTTCAGGGTGATGGTTTGGCTTATAAATTCAGTTCTCTAATGGATCTGAGAAAAGTGATCACTTTTTTTTATTTGTCTAGCATTTTTATTGTTATTGTAAGGACAGGAGTGGCAGCTTCCAGGATCTTTACATTATGGAGCCAAACCTGAAAGTTTATTTAACTTTTTTAAATGCCAAAGATTTACAGACATGTTTACTGTTATTTATTTGCCTCCCATCTCCTCCCCCTGTACCACACATTCTAGAATGTAAGTTCCACAAGAGCAGAGATCTTTGCCTGGTTCACTTATATAGCTCTACTGTCCAGAATAATGCATGCTGCATATCAGGAATCCAATAGATAATTGTTGCCCTTAAATGAATATCAGTGTCTTCCCTCTGAAAAAGGAAAAAATCGTACTATTCTGTGACCCTGTTTTGCACCCTATTCTCTCTCATGACCACCCAGCCATGCACCCCAGTGATATTGATTTCATCAATAATTTTACCTCTGTACTGCTACAGATGCTACAGATATGCTTTTCTTTTTTTAAAAAAAATCTTTTTGGTCACTAATTTAAACAAAATTGACTTGTACTGAGTTACTTACCATTAGTCCCATGTTTCTCTGGCTCCTTTCTTACTCTATTTTTTTCTTTCATGAATATTTTCATAAAGGGTCTTTTAAAGGTAAACCTTGTGAGGTCTTCAACATCCAAGAATATATTTTATATGAATTTTAAATTATAGTTTAGTGGAATGTAAACTGAAAGTTCGATATTTTCACCCTACAATACTTAACAGTGTTTTGTCATTGTCTGCTAGCATCCAGTGCGAATGTTAAAAGCCTGGTATAAATAATAGCAGTGAACACTTGCCTATCACTTCCTTTGTGCAAGTATTATCCTAGGAACTGAGTATTCGTTTACTCCTCATAAATACTCTCGTAAATGTTAGTGTTATAGTTATCATTAGCTGCTTTTTTATAAAAAAGGAAACTGAGGACCAAGTTCAGTGATTTGCCTAATGAGATGTTGCTGGTAATTGGTTCAGCTAGATTTGACCCAGACAGGGGTTGGAGACTGACCATGACACCAATTTTAAAGCCCAATTTTTATCTATTTGCACTTGACCTGCTATTTCTCTATATATTTTTATTTATTTTTTCTTGTCTTTTAAGTGCTTCAAGCTCACTACATATATCTAGTTGAGTAGTTGAGGCCTTTTTTTTTTTTTTCTATGCTGTTTGATAGTCTATGAACTTGTTCAATATCTGGTCTTATTTATTTGGGAGCATTCTTGCTTATTGTGGTGGTTAATTTATATGTTAACTTGACTGGGCCATGGGGTGCCCAGATATTTGAACAAACGTTATTCTGGGTGCCTATGAAGGTCTGTTAGGCTGAAATTAACATTTCTATCAGAGCGAGTGAGGTGGATTGTGCTCTTCAATGTGCGTGGGCCTCGTCCAGCCAGTTGAAGGCCTCAATAGCACAAAAAGACTGACTCTCCCTCGAGTAAGAAGAAATTCCCCCCACCTGATGGCCTTCAAACTAAAACAGGTTTTTTGGTTTTTTTTTTTTTCCTCCTATTTTCTGCCTCCCCCTCAAACATTGGCTCTTCCTGGGTCTCAGTCGTGATGACCTGTGAACACCATTGGTTCTCCTGGTTCTTCCACTTGCTGACTGCAAATCTTGAAACTTGTGAGCCTCCATAATTGTGTGAGCGAATTCCTTATAAGAAATCTGTTGATGATATAGGCATAGATCTATAAAAGATACCCCCTAATGTTTCTGTTTTTCTGGAGAACCTGACTCCACTCATAATACACTCATAGTATCTATTAGGAATATTTCTACTCATGTGTTTTCTTTTAAATCTCATTCTGGGTTTCTATTATCCCTCTCTTATTAGTCAGTGATTATATATTAATGCTGCATAACCATCCACCCCAAAATGCCAAAATGCAGTAACATTTAGTAACAAGCATGCATTTCTCACTCACATGTCCACATACTGGCTGAGGTGGCTCTGCTTAGGGCTTCAGGTCAGGTCTGATCTGCCCCAAATATCTCTGCTTAGGACTCAGATCAGAGAAGGATGGCTTCCTAGTACACACTGCTTCTTCAGTGGTGTTGTGCAAAAGAATAATACCCTGTCTTCCTCTTTCGAGTACAGAATCTATTGAAAAATTGTATCAGGAGTCAGAAATATTAGCTTTATTTTAAGCACAGCTGGGTTGGGAAATATGGTTCTGACTTAAGCTCTTTCTGGGGTTCCCTTAAAAAAATTGCACACTTCGCTACAGAGGAGTCAAAGCCTGTTCCACGGAGTGTGCCACTGATACGGGAGCTGACCAGGAAGAAATGCTCTGCAAGCCAGCAGGTCTTAAGAAGACAGCCAGGCGAGGACTGAGCCCCGCATGCTCCATCTCAGTGGTTCTCAAGTGTGGCTCCTGGACCAGCAGCATCTTATTAATCATTATTGGGCCCCACCCCAGACCTACTCAATCAAAAACTCAGGGAGTGGTGTCTAGCAAGCTGTCTTTTATTATTATTTTTTATGATTAATTTTTTTTGAGACAGAGTCTCACTCTTCCACCCAGGCTGTAGTGCAGTGACACGATTATGGCTCACTGCAGCCTCCACCTCCTGGGTTCAAATTATTCTCCTGCCTCCACCTCCCGAGTAGCTGGGATGACAAGCACATGCCACCACACCTGGCTATTTTTTTAATTTTTAGTATAAATGGGGTTTTAGCATGTTGCCCAGGCTGGTCTCGAACTCCTGACCTCAGATAATCTGCCCGCCTCAGCCTCCCGAAGTGCTGGGATTACACGCATGAGCCACTGCACCTGGCCACAAGCTGTCTTTTAGTCAAGCCCTCCAGGTAATTCTGATGCATGCCAATGAGAAGCGCTACTCTAGTCCAGTGATCCTCAACCCTGGCAGCACATCAAAATCATCTGGGGAGCATTTAAAAGCATTTTCCACTGTCCCATGAGAAGATTTTTAAGTCAAGCTTGATATCTGTTTCTTGACAGATATCCGGTTTCTTTGCTCTTTGTAGGGTAGTGAAGCTTATCATTGCTAGTCTCCAATGAAGGAGCTTACAAGATGCTTCCAACAGGGCTTAGTGTTCTCAGGTCTCCTGGGGACAGTGACAGTGGGTGGGAAAACGTCTGGGTTTAGCATCAGATGACCTGGGTCCTAGCCCTAGCTTTCCCTTTCACCATCAATGTGACTTTGTGCAATTCACCTAACTTTTGTGCCTTGATTTTCTTTCCAGTATAATTCCAACCACCTCCTCTTAGGGTATTTGAGAGAATCAAATGAAAGACAATATGAAGAAGGTGTTTTGCCAACCAGAAAGTGTTTAGACCTACAGATAAGCCATTATTCTCTTTTACTTAATGAATGTGACTAGTCAGCACCTTCCATTCATGAGCAGGAGACCCAGCCATGGAGGCCTGGTTCCCCAGATTATTCAAGATTCCCCAGGGAGTTGGCTGTCTGTTCTCCTAATTTGAAAGTAGCCTCTGGATAACTTTTGCCCACCATGCTACCATTCACCTTTCCCCTTATTACAGAATCCTCATAGGGGCTTTTAATTACTCTACTTCCTTTCATCTCTGCTAGCATCTTCAGTTTTGTCTCTGGCTAATTATTTCTGCTGGCTTGGGTACCCAGCCGTAGGCTCAAGTACACTCTAAACCATTGTGTGTAGCTGTGCTGTGTGGCCTTTTGCAGAACCTTCTCACCTTAACTATTGTATGAGTAGATAACAGGGGAGGGACTGAGGGTGTAGGGCTCTTCAGCATCAGCCCAACGCCTACATGACTGCAGGGACAGCTCAAACCGAGTTTCTGGACAAGGATGAGTCTACAGTGCCTTCTTGTGGCAAAGGGAACTTTTTGTAGAGTATGTGAATATTAAGTGACAAGCAAGGCCCACAGTTAATGAGTGTGCAGCCAAGAACTGAGCTCAGGTATTTGGCCCAGATCCCTGTTCTCTATATCACATCTTTCTCTTGAAGTTAATCTCCAGGTCTAGGATTTGGTGTAGAGACTGGAGTCTACACATGTTCAATCTGAGTGCCCCTAACGACGGGCAGTGCCAGGATAAGCTGCTTTGCTTCCTAGCAGGATGGTTACTGCTTCTCACAGTCACTGTGCAGATGGGCTGTGATATTAAGTTATACACTGACAGACAGTGAGTGCTTGATAATCAGCATCTGATCAGGCAGGTCACATAATCAACATCTTTCACTCAGCAGACATTTTCTCACATTCAGAGGAAAGCAAGGGTTGTAAGGAAAGAGGTCAAGAATGTGTAAGAAATTCACATCCAAGTGAATCCAAAGTACTCACTTCCAAATGATTGTTGGAAAATATTTACAGTAAATCTCCTCACCCTATACACACACACACACATTTACACACATACATGTTTATGTATGTGAATATGTATATATGTGTATATATACACATATTCACAGTAGTTGTCTTTGTATGTATATTATATATGTATGTATGTGTGTGTGTGTGTGTGTGTGTGTATATATATGAGATGAAGTCTCATTCTGTCGCCAGGCTGGAGTACAGTGGTGCAGTCTCAGCTCCCTGCAACCTCCAACTCCCTGGTTCAAGTGATTCTCCTGCCTCAACCTCCCAAGTAGCTGAGGTTACAGGCACATGCCACCATGCCCAGCTAAGTTTTGTATTTTTAGTAGAGATGGGGTTTCGCCATGTTGGCCAGGATGGTCTTGATCTCCTGACCTTGTGATCTGCCTGCCTTGGCCTCCCAAAATGCTGGGATTAGAGATGTTAGCCACTGCCCCTGGCTGTCTTCGTATATATTTACATATATGTGTAGGTATATATAGATAGAAGGTCACTATCATAAATAATATGATCAACTGTATACATGTGGCTGTATAATAGAACACAATTGGTTCTCATTCTCAGTACTTATCTTCTCTCTATATATACACACACACATATATACACACAATATATATAGTATATATACACATAATTAATTCTCATTATTTACAGTCATTATGTTCTATAAAGTCATTGTGAACACTGAATTAGCAAATACCGAACCAATGCTTCGAACAGAAATACAGAGTTAGGTTCCCACAAGTCTGTGGTCACAATGTTTTCATTGACCAATCTATCGATAACTTTGTATTTTGTGTGTATTTCTGTTTCGAGACCCCTTGTTTAACACATACGGTTTATTTATTAACACTGAACTCATTGCCAGTAGCGTCAAAACTCATGTCTAAATGAAGCTTACCTAATTAAGCCTATTTTCTCCGTAAGGTACATCACAGCCTTCTTGTACGTAGAGACAGGAGAGAGCATTTCGGTACTCTTCTTGGGGGTCATTTAAATGATGAAATCAGCAACAAAAGTACAAGAGTATGAAAAACATGGCCATCAATAGACCACCAATGGACACTGGTTTACAGTATGAGCTGAATCAAGAAGTCAGAGCATTGCCTTGTTCAACCTCAGCTAGGAATGTGCACTTCAGATGGCTCATTTTTTCACTTCTCTGCACATACCTGCAAGTGACTGTGAAAGTGTTTTGAGTATTGGTTATTTTGGGTTATCCATAAATATTAGCAAGTAGGCAAATGTCGAAGTATGGAATCTGTGAATAATGAGAATTTACTCAGATGCTCCTGGATTTACAATGGGGTTAAGCCCTGATAAACACATCATTAAGTTGAACATTTCCTAAGTTGAAAATGCATTTAATATACTTTACTGGACAACATACCTTAAATGTGTTTAGAACGCTTAAATTAGCCTATAGTTGGGCAAAGTCATCTAATACAAAGCCTATTTTATAATAAAGTGTTGAATATGTAATGTAATCTATCGAGTACTATACTAAAAGCGAAAAAAAGTGTATGAATACTCAAAGTGCCATTTCTACTGAATGTGTATCACTGTCGTAGCATAGTAAGGTCAAAAATCTTAAGTTGAACCATCCTGAGTCAGGGATCATCTGTTTTATTTACATATGTGTGTACATAATACACACTCATATGTATTTGTGTACATACATATGCAAGCACACATTTATTCATATATACATACACATATATACACACATACATACACCACCAGAAGGATAGATACTGCAATTGTATCAGGGGATTTTAGTTCCAGTAACTAAACTTAGCAAGGCAAAAAGAAGAATCTGTTGCAAAGGTACTGTGTTATCCATTGAACTAAAAAATGGCAAGCATTGTAGAGGTGCAGCTAAACTGGGTACACCAGGATTCCACTTGGTCTCTTTTTTTTTTTTTTTTTTTTTTTGAGACGGAGTCTTGCTCTGTCGCCCAGGCTGAAGTGCAGTGGCGCGATCTCGGCTCACTGCAAGCTCCGCCTCCCAGGTTCACGCCATTCTCCTGCCTCAGCCTCCCAAGTAGCTGGGACTGCAGGCACCTGCCATCATGCCCAGCTAATTTTTTTGTAATTTTTAGTAGAGACGGGGTTTCACCGTGTTCACCGAGATGGTCTCGATCTCCTGACCTTGTGATCCGCCCGCTTCAGCCTCCCAAAATGCTGGGATTACAGGCGTGAGCCACCGTGCCCAGCCTAGCCTTGGTCTCTTGTCTCTGCTTCAGCCCATCCAATGTGCACTGCATTCTCCAAGTGGATGGGACTCAGCCACCCAGAGGAAGAGGGACGTAGACATCTGCAAGACACAGAGAATCACGCTAGGAGATACCAATTCATACTCGAGGAAGCACTAGGTTATAGGGATAAAACTTCTTCTCTAGCAATTCTGAAGTGAACAGGGTGGAGAGAGAAGAGAGGTGTGTGTGTGTGTGTGTGTGTGTGTGTATTTACATATGGGCAACTGCATATGAGTGTGTACCTGCATCAAAATTAATTCCTAATACTGCCATAATCTAAGCAGTAATTTTACTACTACATTTTGCATCTTGTTGCTTCCACTTCCAGATTCTCTCTTTTGCTTGTTTCATACTAGACTAATCAACTGGGAGGGGAGAAAGGATGAAAGATGTGGTATCATGATTGACTGGCTTGAAGTTGATAATAATCAGTGAGATATGGTTTGCAAGAAGCTAGAAGTACCAATTAGAACACTCTAGTGGGATGTGAAGGAGAAGCTCCTGGAAAAGAAGGTGCTTGTTCCCAGTGTTAGACCTAGTAATTTACATCCATTTTAGGCAGAAAGAAAATGCTTTGAACAGAGCTAATGTATTTGAGGCAGAGGGGAATGATAAGACTCTTCTACTTATAACTTGCTGCAAACTCTGGCATATAAAGGGTAAAGAGATGTCACCTCTAGCTGGGAGGAACAGAGGCAGCAACATGGAGAAGGTAGCATTGAACTTCTCCTTGGTTGATAAGTAGGATATGAGCAGATTGTAATGTGGAGGCAGCCCCTTATCTTGGAGATTAGGATAATATTTTAGAAACAGCAGGAGGTAGTGAAATAAGTCAGTTTCCAGGGTTTAAATCCTGTATTTGCAATGCACCAGCTGTGTGCCCTTGAGTAAGTTAGTTCACTAGCCTGAGATTAATTTTCACTCCTTGTGAATTGGAGGGGAATAACGTCTCCCTCATGGTGATGTTGAAAGGGTGAAATCATGCACTTAGGGATCTGGCAGAAAAATGCTGGTTCTCTTCTGTTTTCAGGGTTCATCCAGTAAGTTAGTGGCAGATAGGTGACTTGAACCAGAATTTCTGACTTCAAGGGCAACAGCCTTCCATTCTGACCTATCATTCTCTGAAAATCACCTGCCGCCTGCTGTCCTGATTTGCTCTTACCACACACAGGCTCCCACTGGCCTCCAAGGAGTGTAACTGCCTTGAAGGGCACATTTAGGCCCTTCCCTTGTGCCTTTCTTTCCTCACTTTAGACACATTAGTGATGGAGCTGGAGATAATGGAAATGCTGACCTTTGAGGGCTACATAATTAATTATAGGCTGGTGCCGTTAACACCTTTACCAATCAACGCAGAACTGAGCGAGAAGTCTTGGCACACAGAGGTCCTGTCTCTCTTGATTAAAGGATCACTTTGAAAATATGATCAGGATTCTAACAACAAGCACATATAAAAGAGACCTGTCCGCTGACGCTAATTCAGCATTACACTAACAACCAGATGAAAGATGGGCAAGACGTCAAAGCAAACAGATGCCAAACTGTGGAATGAGTGTTTCTGTAAGGATCATAACCTCATTGGACCTCATTGTCATCCTTATTACGACAACAAAAAGGCAACATGAAATGAAAACAAAAACACAAAAATAACAATTCTAGGTACAGTTTACTGAGACTGTGCCACTGTCAGCTACCTTTCCATGCGTTGTTTCATTTAATCCTCCTGGTAATCTTATGAGGTGGATAATTCTGTTACCTATTATCCCCACTGCATGAGTGAGGGAAGTGAAGTCCAAAGAGGTGTCTAATCTGTAGAAATGGGTCAGAAGAGGATGGTTGTGGTGACAAGGGGTGTGTGGAAGGGTCTTAGTTTCTGTTTAGGGGTGATGTGACGGTGCTGGTTTCATGGTTAAGCCCAGAAAGGAAGTCAGGTTCCCTTTCCACTGCCAAGATTAAAAGGAAGATATATTTGATAGCAGACATCTAGGGATGTCTTCTGCGTTCCATCAAGAGATCCTCTGTGTGCTTTCTTCCTTTAGTCAGTGTCTGCCCAGAGGTTAGAAGACGGAAGGAGTTGTCATTGTCGAGGGTTGTTGGGGTAAATACACAATTCCCTTCTCTGCCATGTCTGTGTTCTGAACCAGCTGAGAGAGAAGAAGGAATCCAGTGAATGGAGAGCAAGCTACTATGGCTGTTAAAGCTAGATCAGGAAATGTGGGCTGGTTGAGGTGCAACCATGGGCTTCCTGATACTGAATGTCAGAATGAGACAGTTACCCACCTACACACAGGCAGGGGTGGGAATGGGCTCCCCAACGGAACGGAGGGCTTTACAGATAAACTTAGCATATGGTTGAGAGCAGGCTAGTCCCAAAGAGATAGTAGAACTGGAAGAGGCTGAACCGTGCACACCCAGTTTCTCTTCTCAGAGTTACTATCAGAGCATGTACTACCCCTGCACCCAGAGGAAGAGTGACGTGGGCATCAGCAAGACACAGGGAATCGCACTAGGAGATACCAATTCATACTTGAGGAAACACTAGGTTGTAGGGATAAAACTTCTCTAGCAATTCCGAAGTGAACAGGGTGGAAAGGGGAGGGGTGTGTGTGTGTGTGTGTGTGTGTGTGTGTGTGTGTGTGTGTATGTGTATTTGCATATGGGCAACTGCGTGTGAATATGTACCTATATCAGAATTACTTCCTAACACTGCCACAATCTAAGCAGTAATTTTACTAATTTTTTCTTGACAATTTATAGAAATTTGAACGTCATTATAAAAATTCTCTCTAAATAACAAAAGCTCTTAAAACTGTAAGTGTATGGATCTGTCATTCGAAAGAGCAAAGCCTTTTCAGTGACTAAACATACCCTCTTATGTTTTTTTTTCTCTTCAAGATTTAGCCTCATTTGACATTCAGTTTAGCTAATGTCTAGATAAGCCAGCTAATGTTGACATCTCTAAGAGTCTGACTTAAAGGCTTTGTGTTTTTGTCAAAGGTTTCTTAGAAAGACTGGTGGGCTCCATAAGAACCAACAGGGCTAGAAAACTCACAGCTAAACCACAAAGGGAATAGACTGAGTGACAGTAATAGGAAAGGAAAATATCCTTTTCTCTTCTCTCTACCTTCCAACTCTGCACTCCTGGAAATAAAAGCTGTTTTGTCCCTATTTTTCTTTCTGAATTGAAAGTCAATAACCATATATACCTGATGGTACTTCCAGCATCTGAAGAAAAGTTCTTAGGAGGGTGGAGTACAGCTGAAAGACTCATTAATTTTAATGAAGTTAAAAAATCTATAGTAATGAAATATTAGCCTTGCAGCAAAGTCATCACTTCTAGAAATGGAAAAGGAATACTCTTTAAAGAAACATGATATCCTTCTTGACACAGCTTCTAAGAGACATATATTGACCAGGCAAAGAGGAAAGTAAAGTTCTACCTTTTTCAACAAGTTCGAGGGCAGGCAGAAAATAAAACTTGAAGCTATTTATCTTGAAGTTTGCTCATATTTCTCCCTATCAGTGCACAGGGAGGTGGACAGGTGCCAGTTTAGAAGTGGTTTCAATCCTGGCTTCACTCACAGCTCTGTTACTCAGAAAACAGTACCTAGACTATCTGAACCTCAGTTTCCTTATCATTAAAATAAATATAATATGAATTTGTTTTAATTAGACAAATTTCTAAAACACAAAAACAGATACTCAAACGCTAAGTGGTTACTGAGAAAAAATCTGTATTTGGTTAAATATTTATTGTGACTTGAATTGAATTTTGTTATTAAAAATATTGTTGAGAAGAACTTTACAATGTTAATATATTCATTCTTCATTTGACAGATATTGATTGTGTACCTACTGTTTATCTGGCAGACTGTGTGAGAGGGACACGTTTGTCTTCTAAGAGGAATTCAAGGTTTCCCCTGCCTCATTTGATTCTGAAGGGGGGTTCTCTCTTAAAGACACAGTCTTGAGCTGTGACCTTGGGTTGTGTGTGTGCATGTGTGTTGGCATATGTGCATGTGTGTGTTTGCATGGGTTGTATGTGTTTTTGCATAATTTTGGTAGGGAAAAAATTATCTTCTTATTGCACCTGGATGCTTTTTCTTTGGGGGATTTCTTCTTGCAAATTTAGGAGTTTTATGGGGCTTGTTGCCTTGTTCTGTCTTGAACTTCTCTCTGTCATCTGGATTTTTCTGTTTTCTTTCTGATGGGTCTGGCTGATAAGTCCGTGGATGCCTCTGCTTGGGAGAAGCCGTCACTCCCAAGGGACCCAGGCAGGAACCACAGCATGATTCATATAGAAGGAAGCTTTGTCCAGGTCATTTAGGCCTGTCCTTTAGGATAAAGGAACTGATGGGCTAAATGTGATAACTAGAATGGAGACCCAAAAGATGACAGTGAGGCAGTTTCCTGGGGACTCCTACCCTCTGAGGAACAGAGTTCCCAAGTACATCAAAACTGTCTGGCTTCAAAAATGATGAAGGATGGGAAGAGGGCTAATTACAACTTGATGCAGCTACAAAAAGTGATCTATTGCAGGTTCTTAAGCCTGGAAATGACAGGATGGAAAGCAAAGAAAGAATTTTGAACTAAAAAAGGACTTAGAAATAATTTAGTCCATTCATTTCTAATCTTTCTTGTTTCTTCTGTCATTTTCCAGAGGAGGAATATGAGGCCCAGGAAGGTGAGTTCATCTTGCAGCAGCTAGTGATTGACAAGTCTAAGAAATCAAGTTCTTGGATTGTTCCTACAGGCACTCTACAGATGGACTTTGGAATATTTCCCATGAAGGCATCCATAGAGACTCTCCGTGTGTTCCTCAGGCCAGGCCTTCTACTTAAATTGCATTTCTTTTCATGATAAGGTTGCGAGGGGAAGGATTGATTAGATATTGAAGAGGTGAAAGAAGTTATTAGATTGATTAGATATTGAGGGGGTGAAAGAAGTTATTAGATTGATTAGATATTGAGGGAGTGAATAGATATTAGAATTAGATATTAAGGGGGTGAATAGAAGTCATCAAGGTTAACTTCTAAGTTGAGTGGTTAACTTCCAAGTTGAGTGGTTGGGTGAATGGGAGGAGGCACCATCTGAGGCAGAGTATGGAGATGCAGGTTTTCAGAGAAAGGAAAGTTATGAGTTCAGTTTTTTCAGTTGAAATCGCAGTGAACCGCCAAGCTGGGGGTACAACAGGAAGCTGCATACCTGACTGCAAGAGAGAGGAACCATCTAGAAGGTTCTTCTTTTTATTTTTAACCTTTCAATATCCTCCCTATTTCTCAAGGTCTTTCCCAAATCTACCTGTTCTGTGAAGTGGTCCCTAATTTCCCACCTCATCCAGTTGTTTCCTGTGTATGCCCGTAACACATTGCTTGCGGCTTCATTAGGCTGTGTCTCCATTCAGTGCAGTCATTGTCTTCATGAATATCCCTTCCAACTAGTCACCTTGAAGTGGAGTCAGCACCAAGGGGCTGTAGAGTATTGTGGTTAAGAGCACATACTCTTGTTCCAAACTGCTTGAGTTCAACCAGAGACATATATATATATATATATTATATATATATGTATATATAAAATGTCAAATAAAAATATGTCATATATAAATATATATAATGTCATGTATAAATATATAGATATATACATTATATTTATATATAGTCATATGAATATGTCATATTTATATATGTCACATATTTATATATAATGCCATATATAATGTCAAAATATAATGTATATAAATATTTGTTATATATAAATATGTCATATATTTATATATAATGTCATAAATATATGTCATATATAAATATTTTTATATGTAATGTCATATATAAATATGTCATATATAAATATATAATATATAAATTTATATTTCTATATGTCATATAAATATATATTTTATAATTTATAATTTATAAAATATATAAAAATATATAATGTCATGTATAAATATATTTATATATCATCCCATATATAAATATATATATTTTTTACTTTGGGTAATTTAATCTATCAGTGACTCAGTTTCCCCCTGTAAAGTAGAAATGATAAGTGATAGTTATCCAATCCAATGGCTGTGATATTTAAATGAGTTAACATATATAAATGTCTTAGCATATGGAGGAGCGATAGGGGGCCCTTCTTTTTCCCATTCCTTATAATAAATCTCGTGCTTTCCTGACTCCATTCTGCAGGTCTCAAAGTAGCATCTCGTCAGTGAGCAAGTTTCTTAATCCAAAATCATTTTCTATTTTCCTTTCCTCAGTAATGACCCTATATCCTGTTTGACGTTTCGTGTTTGAAATTTTAAACAATTGCAGGAAAAATATTTGAAAAATATACCAGTTAAAATCAAGGGAGTGAATGGGGCAACATGTCCCCTTCACCGGCCTAAGAAAAACCTGTGGGGAGCTCTCTGACCGAAGACAGGTCCACGAAGACTGCTCTGAGTTACGGTAACTTAAGATTCACTTTGGAAAACAATGGCTAAAGAGTGTCTTTTTCTTTTCTTTCTTTCTTTCATTCATTCTTTCTCTCTTTTTTCTTTTAAAATCCTTCCCTGCGAATTCTGCCTGACTGAAATGGGGCTAAAATGGAAAGGGTATTGAACCATAACTGGCATGTCCGTAGCTGCAAATTCGACAATATTACACTTGTTAAACTGAGGGAGAGGTGCGAGTTGGCAGCTTAGAATAGATTTCATTTTCACTCTTCGTCTGCTGCCAGGAGCACTGCTCATCTGTCTTCTGTGCTTTATCTCCTGGTGGGATTCAAAGCAAACGGCAGTCAACTCGGTCTGCATTGTTTTTGCCAATCCGGAAGCCGACTTTCTCACCCCCTGTTTGGCTGCTGGGAGGTTGTAGCCTAGTTGGGTCTTTGGTCCTGGGTGTGGTTTATCAGGAGTCGCTGCTGTGGTTAATAACGTGATGCTGAAAGGTGGAAATTTTGCGTCATGTTGGGTTTGAAGAGGTTGAGAGGGAGGGCTGAGACATTCCTGCTGTTTGGAGTCAGAGCTGGATTTGAACGTTGGCCCTGCTACCTTGAATGAGCAACATTCTTGCCTTAATTCTTTATTATTATTATTATTTTTTATTATTATACTTTAAGTTCTAGGGTGCATGTACACAACGTCCAGGTTTGTTACGTATGTATACATGTGCCATGTTGGTGTGCTGCACCCATTAACTCATCATTTATATCAGGTATATCTCCTAATGCTATCCCTCCCCCCTCCCCCCCACCCCAGGGCAGGCCCTGGTGTGTGATGTTCCCCTTTCTGTGTCAGTGTTCTCATTGTTCAATTCCCATCTGTGAGTGAGAACATGCGGTGTTTGATTTTCTGTTCTTGCGATAGTTTGCTGAGAATGATGGTTTCCAGCTTCATCCATGTCCCTACAAAGGACATGAACTCATTCTTTTTTATGGCTGCATAGTATTCCATGGTGTACGTGTGCCACATTTTCTTAATCCAGTTTATCATTGATGGACATTTGGGTTGGTTCCAAGTCTTTGCTATTGTGAATAGTGCCATAATAAACATACGTGTGCATGTGTCTTTATAGCAGCATGATTTATAATCCTTTGGGTATATACCCAGTAATGGGATGGCTGGGTCAAATGGTATTTCTAGTTCTAGATCCTTGAGGAATTGCCACACTATCTTCCACAATGGTTGAACTAGTTTACAGTCCCACCAACAGTGTAAAAGTGTTCCTATTTCTCCACATCCTCTCCAGCACCTGTTGTTTCCTGATTTTTTTAATGATCGCCATTCTAACTGGTGTGAGATGGTATCTCATTGTGGTTTTGATTTGCATTTCTCTGATGAGCAGTAATGATGTAATGGGGATATTCTAACTGCTGTACTAAATAGTGTA
The DNA here is from genome assembly GCF_002776525.5 of Piliocolobus tephrosceles. NCBI lineage: Eukaryota > Metazoa > Chordata > Mammalia > Primates > Cercopithecidae > Piliocolobus > Piliocolobus tephrosceles. Next base: position 16,198,430 of record NC_045452.1, read on the forward strand.
AGAATGAGAACAGTAGAAGCATTTAAACATCCAGTTTTGGCCTGGCACTGGGGATGACCTCAATAAAGTCTCTGCAAAAGGCCTTCCAGTTTCTTAACAGCAAACAACCTTGCAGAGAGAGGGATAGGCTGCTGCTAATTAAGACAGTATTTTACACAAATCATAAAAAGGCTCAGCCTCCAGGTGGATACCACCTGTGCAAGACCTCCAGTTTGCAAAGGTGCATGGGCTTGATTTTGGTCCCACGGGTCCCTGAAGCCAGGTGTCCATGTGCAGTACACAACTTCAACAGTTGTGCACAGTGACTCTGAAGACTGATGTCTGCATTGTGGCTCAATCGTGATTTACTTAAACTGACCCCAGGAAAAGGAGAATCGGCTCAGACTCGTGTGTCATTGAAGAGTGTTTAGGATATGACCCCTACAAGCTGGTTTTTCAATTTACCTTTGACTTCTTTTCCTCAGGAACCTTGACTCCCAACAAATGGAAATGTTTGTTACCATGAAGTTGCACCGTGATCACACCTTTGCATGAAGTTCTTCAGCTGCAGTGCCTGGTTGGCCATTGGGGGCTAGGAGAAAAGCCAGCCTGTCTGTGCTTTTCTCTAGGCCCTGGTACCTATTTCGTGTAGCATCTTGGCCACTACTTAATCTCTTTGCACCTCAGTTTCTTATCTGTATAATGGAGAGAATATTAGTACTTACCTCATAAGGTTATTTTAAGGATTTAAGTGGTTCATACACTGAAGGCACTAAGAACAGTGGCAGGTACATAATGAGTATTCAACTAACATTGGCTATCGTTATTGTCTACCTGCATTCCTGCCTCCTGTGATGATGTTTCTTTCTGTCCTCTGTGAAGCCTTCACAGATGACCCCATCCAGAAGTGCACCTGTCTCCCCTCTCTAACACACGCAGTACTTACCAAGGAGTAACATTTACATGGTAATCATTTTTAGTTTGTGTTATATTTTTCTGCCCTCAATAATGAGCTTCTAGAGATATTATTCTTTCTATTCTTTAATAGCTTTATGCCCTGCTCTAAACCAGATATTTGCTCATTCACTTCTTAGTTCAGAGATCTATTGGTGTTATACAACAGAAACTTGACTTGTACTAGCCAAGGTTACAAAAATTTCTGAGCCTAGGGGAGAACATGGATAACTAGAACAATGGCCATAAATGTTAATAGAATCTTCTCTCTCTTGCCTTGTCTCATTCTTAAACTCTCATATCTGCTACTCTACATTAGTGTCACGCTTTCAGCTCTGCTTTATCCGTGAGACTGGAACCATGGTCTCGAATAACTGCAGGCACATGTCTTTCTGGATGGAAAAAACTCTCTTATTCCTGATTTTAGGAATAAAGTTCTCTCAGGGAAGAATTCTGGTGGGTTCATCTTAAGCCAGTTTTTATCCATTAAACAAGCATGGTGGTTACAGATATAATGTGAGCAAAGAACAATTAACATTAGAACTATGTCGTATGGAGAATGTTGCAGGTTGGATGACTGGAGAGATAGTGATGTCACCCACTTAGGCAGAAACACAAGAGGACTGAGCTGGTATGGGAGGAAGGACATGGAGGGTTCAATTTTGGATATTCTGAGTTAGAACTGTAACTAGGACATTCAGGTGGATGAATCTAGGGGAGTTGAATATATCAATTCAAACCTCATGGGAGAGCTCAGAACTCGAGATATAAATTTATGAGTCATGAGCAGTTAGGAAATAGTTTAAAAACTTCCGAAGAGGACTTTTACTTCTAAGTAGTATGTAGGAGATCATAGCAGGCTAACAGTCCCATTGTATCGACTAGAAAAAAATTTTGATGAATTGAAAAATCACATTTTTAAAGACCTGTGAAACCTGTGAAAGCAAAAAGGAATAGATGAATTAAAACTCCAGAGATAGAAGAGTGTTTTCTAGGTGAGCTGACAGTTGCCAGACATTTATTCCCCGAGAGTCTGCCATTCTGGAGGCAGGCAGAGAGTCAGGGATGGTACACACAGATTCTCCTGCGGGAAAGAGAAGCCAATAGGGCATGTGGTGGTCACGCAGGGCTTGTACAATGGATGGGGAGCTAGAGATGCCTCAAGAAAAAGGGCTGATTTTCCCCAAGTGTAGTAGTTTTCTACAAGCTGTTAGAAATATAGGAGTCTGTTCTGAAAATTTCTAACAGCAAACCTGTATTTGTGGGATAAAACTAACATAACATAATAGAATAGAGAGAAAACTTAACTTTTACTGCTTACAGTCCAGGCTGGATGCAAATAAAGGAAAGAAGTATCCAGCTAAAGTAGTTACAAATAGGGTAAGTGCAAAACCCAAAGAAAGTAGAAAGAAGAAAATTAATAATAGTTCAGAAAGACATGAACTAGAATGCAAATGCACAATAAAGAAGATAGCATTGTTCTCTGTAAACAATAACGTAATTGCCAGCCTCTGGCAAGGTTGTCCTACCTCTTTCCCCACAAAAAAGGGAGGCAAAAATAAATAATATTGTAAGAAAAAACCATAACTAAATATAAAACAATAATTAAAAGAACATTACAACTTTCTACTAATAAACTTTAAAACCTAAGTGGTCACACATTCCCAGAAAACTGTATATTACCAAACCAACTGAAGGAGAGAGAGAAAAGCTGACTAGTTGACCCTGAAACAACATGGGATTGAGCTAGATATATCCACTTATATGTGATATTTTTCCCATCTCTGTCAATCCTGAGACAGGAAGACTAATTCTTTCTCTTCCTCCTTCTCCTCAGTCTACTCAGTGTGAAGGCAATGAGGATGAAGACCTTTATGATGATCACTTCCAATTAATGTATAAGAAATGTATTTTCTTTATGATTTTTAATTATATTTTCTTTAGCTTACTTTATTGTAAGAATGCAGTATAAAATACGTATAACATACAAAATACATGTTGGCTGTTTATTGGCAAGGCTTCCAGTGAACAGTAGACTATTAGTTGTTCAGTTATTGGGGATTTTAAAGTTATGTGTGGATAATCAACTGTGTGAGGGTCATTTCCCTTAACCCTTGTGTTGTTTTAGGGTCAACTGTAGTTTTATGGCCATTTAAAAAAATTAATTCTTAAAATCTACCCACGGTTGCTCATATGGTCTTGCCTGTGAATTTTACAAAATATAAAGAGACTGAGTATTCAAACTTTTAAAGAATAAGAAATGGCTGACTTTTGGTGCACGCTAAGATAGAATTAGTTTCCTATAGCCCATCTACTCCAATAATTACAACTAAAAACTCTGAACCCCACTCCCCACCTTAATCAACTAGCTGAAGAATCAGAAGGGTAATTAAGGCCACTTGGGGAAGGAAGTAAAACTTTGAAGAATGACCAGTACCTGCAATGATAAGAAAATATTTGTAAATCAAATATCTGGTAAAGGATTTGTATCAAGAATATGTAGAGAAAGAACTTTTAAAACTCAACTAGAAAAACCAACCCAATTTGAAAAAAAATGAACAAAAGATTGAAACAGATACACCACCAAAGAAGATATACAGATGGCATATGGAAAGATACTCAACATCATTAGTCATTAGCTGAGATTCTATTAAGCAGCTCTTCATATGGCTGAAATAGAAAAATAATGCAAAATGCACATCAAAAGAATAAATATTACTGTATGTAAACTTAAAATTTATTTTAAAAGTAAAATAAAACTATTAAAGTTTTCCCAACTCATTTTTAAGCCTTTCATAACCTGGACACCCAAACTATACCATGATTTTATTATAACAGAAGATTTCAGAGCAGCCTTACTCCTGCACGCAAACACACGCACAGAGAGACACACACATGCACAGTCCAAATCTAGCAAATGATGAAATAATATAACATGATCAAGTTGAGTTTCTTCCAAGGATGCCTGGTTGGTTCAAAATTAGAACTGTTATACCCACTACATTTCAAGCCAAAGGAAAATTATTAATATAAATGATCACCTCAATAGATGCAAAAATGAATTTTTCAAAATTTCACACATTCATGATAAAATTAAAACTTTAATCAGACTTGAAATTGAAAATATATTCCATCTATACACAGAAGTCCCACAGCAAACATCATACGCGATCATAAAATATTTAATGAATTCCCTTTACAATCAGAAAAAGACCAGAATGAGAGCTATCACCAGTTACTTTTAACATTTTATTGGAAACTTGTGGTCAGCAAAATAAAATAAGATAAATAAAAGATAAATGCATGAAAATCAAGAATCAAAGTGCCATTATTTAAAGATTAGATTTTTCTACATAAAAATTGTCAAAAATTCTACATAAAATTATTATAAGGCATAAGAGAGTTTGGCAAATTTACCAGATAAAAGATCAATATATGAGCCAATTTCATGCCTAAACATTAGCAACAATCTAGTAAAAAATGCATAACAAATAACATTCACACAGCATTAAAGTAATTAAAATACACCTAAGAGAAATTGTCCAAGAATTTTATGCTGAAAAGTATAAAACATTCTATTAAGGCATTAAAGAGTATTCATATACTAGGAAAGAGATACTCTGCCAAAGGGCAGGAAAACTCAATGCCATAAATGTGTCAGTTTTTTCCAAATTTATCTCTAAACTCACCAAAATCCCAGTAGTATCTCAAGATTTTTTTTGTAGAATTTGATAAACTGATTCTAATAATTATGAGGGAGAATCAAGGGCCAACTAATCGTAAAGATAGCCCCAAAGACAGAGGATCAGGCAGAGGAACTCATCCTGCCAAATATCAAGGCTCATTATAAAACTGTAGTAATTAGTAATCTGTGTTATTGGTGCAAAAGAGACAAATACTTCAAGAGAACATAATAAAGTGCTAATGAACAAACCCTCACCTACCTGGAATCATCATATAATGGAGCTGATGTTTCAGAGTGAAGGAAACGATGGCCTATTGTCCAGTAGATTTTAGGAACTGGTGATCTGTATGGAAAAAACGATACGTCTAAAGTGTATAGTGAATGCCTGTGAAACAATACAAAAAGGCAAACCACAATACAGAAAGGGGGCAAAAGACAAAATCAGGCTCTTAGCAGAACAGAGAATATGACTGACCAATAAACCCATGACAAAAAGTTCTTAACATTGATAACCAGCAAAAGGCAAAATAAATATTTTAAACGGAAAAAATTTACAATAACAAAGATGTGAAAAGATGCTGGTGAGGATGTGGAGAAATAGGAATGCTTTTATGCTGTTGATGGGAATGTAAATTAGTTCAACCATTGTGGAAGACAGTGTTGGTGTTCCTCAAGGGCCTAGAACCAGAAATACCTTTTGACCCAGCAATCCAATTACTACCCAAAGATTATAAATAATTCTATAAAGACACATGTACATGTATGTTTATTACAGCACTATTTACAATAGCAAAGACTTGGAACCAACGCAAATGCCCATCAATGATAGACTGGATAAAGAAAATGGGGCACATATACACCATGGAATACTATACATCCATAACAAAGAATGAGTTCCTGTCCTTTGCAGGGACATGGAAGAAGCTGGAATCCTCAGCAAACTAAGGAACAGAAAATCAGAAAATCAAACACCGCATGGTCTCATAAGTGGGAGTTGAACATTGGGGACACATGGACACAGAGAGGGGAACATCACACACTGGGGCCTATCAGTAGGGGGAAAGGGGAGGGAGAGCATTAGGACAAATACATAATGCATGCGGGACTTAAAACCTAGATGACAAGTCGATTGGTGTAACAAACCACCGTGGCACATGTATACCTACTAAAAAACCTGCACATTCAGCACATGTATCCGAGAACTTTCAAATAAAAACAAAAAAACAGAAAATAATGGGAATTCTTATTACAGTTACAGAGAGAAAATTGGAACTGCTTTGATAAACAACTGGACACTACTTAGTAGAGCTGAACATGTGTGCGCTCCGCTCCTCAGCACTCTACAGCTAGGATGATGCTCTATCTACCTAAGTGCGTATTTATGACTACTAAGAGGCATGTAGAGAATGCTCATTTCAGCATTGTTTTTTAAAATTGCAAACATAATAGCTCAAATGCTTGTCTACTATAAAATGGATAAATTGTGCTTCACTCATGCAACATAAGTAAAGAAGCAGTGAAAATAACTACAGCTACAAGAACCAACATGGAGAGATCTAACAACCATTGTGTTGAGGGGGAAGAAAAAGTTGCTGAAGAATATGCTCAGGTTGATGTCATTTATTCAACTTTCAAAAACAGGCAAAACTGTTACATAGTTTAAGAACCCATGCATTTCTTATAAAATTATCAAGAAAAGCAAACAAATTGATTTTTTAAAATTCAGAATGTTTGGTTCCTTTAGGAGAAAAGCATTAGCAATATTCAACTTTTCAGTCTGGGGAGTGAGTACATGAAGCTTTATTTTCATTATAGTTTTTTTTTTCCTCAATTGTCTTTTATTTATCAATTCTTTATTCAACAGATATTTATTTTCATTTATTTTTGTTCTTCAAACTTTACGTGTATGTTAAATCACTTCTTTGTACCTGTGACATATTTCTCAATAAAAAGAGTTTTAAGAAAAGTTAATGAAGGGATTGACAATGATAGCTAAGGGGTATGGGGTTATTTCTGGGGTGAGGAAATGTCCTGAAGCTGTGTGTATATTAAAAGCCATTGAATTGCCTAGTTTAAATAGATGATGTATGATATATGAATTGTATTATGACAATATTCAAGGATTAAGGTAGTTGAAATAAAAAAATGTAGGCAGCATTTTTGAGAATTTGGGTGAGGAGAGAATAGTAAAATCACTTGAGGGTGGTGTGGAATCAAAGGTTTTTTTAATAAAAGTTTGGCTATAGGCTTAATGAGCATGCCAGTGGAGAAGAATTTAGGACAAGGAAGTCTTATATAATAGTCAGGATATGAACACAGCTCTTTTTATTCAAAATGGACCTGCCTCCTACAGCACTTTCTCGAGTTTAAAAGGAAAAGTTATCTCCGAATTGGTGCTCACTCTCCTGCTAGTCATGTGGTCCATTTGCTCTTTGGGACAAAGTTTCAAAAGCATGGAGTCCTAGTAGTGCTGTCATTCTTTCCACCTGAGTGGAAAGAGAAGTAAATGTTAAGAGAATTGGAGCCATTCAACAATTCAGTGGGATTAGTATCTCTTGGCTGTCGTGGGATGGGCTTTAGGGCAGGGCAAATGGAAAGGTAACTACTAGACAGCGTTAACCTTCCTTCTAGTTGATCTGCTCCTATGTGATCTGCCTAGTGACCTAGGAGCCCTCTGACCTCTACAGTCCCCCCAAAAATCATTCTAATTCTTTGCAGACGATAACATAGAGGAGGTACAAAGCAAGTAGTGAGGCAATGAATAAAGCATGCCTTTTATCAAAGCATCCCTGCTCTGCTCTGGCACCCACTCCCCATCCCTCTGGAGAGCAAAGATTGAATCAATAATAAATTGACTCACATCTCACAGAAGTGAGCAGATAGCAGAAAAAACACACTGACATGAGCATTAGGCAAACCCATATTCTAAATTCAGCTCTGACATGCCCAGCTTCCATTTAGTCTTCTGAGTCTCTCTTTTCTCATTGGTAAACTGGGGTGTAGTCCATCAGCTCTCCCTTCTACCTCTTTCCCAGTGTGCAACAGCCATCTGCGTTGAATGGCATTTTCTCCATGCGCAGGGATAGAGTAGGTCCTGATTGGTCCAGGCCAATCATGTTAATTCCATTTTGCTTTTCACAGTGATTGATTAAGAATATCATAGCTGTAAGCCAGTTGGCACATGGCAGTTCCTTGGCTACCTTGGTTTGGAGGTGACTCAGTCATCACAAAGTTCACGATGTTTGATTATTGTGAGATGGGACTCGCTTTCCATTGAACTTAAGATTGCTGCATATCATGATTCTGTGGCCATGATGAGGACCAGCCCTGGAGTGCAGCTAACACTGAGGAATAGAGCTGAGACATATAAACAAATAACACTGTTAATACCGGGTTACTGGATTAGCCCACACTGAAGCCTGCGTTATTTCAGTCTTTCTTATCGCATGAGTTAACAATCTTCTCTAGTGTTTAATCTAGTTTATGTTGAGCTTTCCATTACTTGGAATTAAAAAAACCCTTACTACTTCAGGGAGTTAATATTTGGCGTATCTTTTTCAGGAGGTACTGCAAGGCTCCGAGGTAATACCAGTAACACACATGAGAGAGCAGAGTAAGTGTAGCTCCTGTTTCTTTTCTACAAACACTGGATGTAAGTGAGAGGTAATAACAGAATTAGGAAAGGACTGACAGCAACAAAAAGACTACGGTTTATATCACTCATTTAGTCATGGTGCTGTCACTTTTTAAACTGACTTTATTAAATCCACCTTGAGCAAAGCAACCTATATCGCTCAGTCAGTGTCCCTCATCTGGAAAAAGCTTACTGAGATCACGTCTAGAGTCATTTAAATCTATGTATATATAAGTTGAAATCAAGATGTATGACTTACTAATATACTGATTATAATAATAACAGGCTGGGCATGGTGACTCACGTCTGTAATGCCAGCACTTTGGGAGGCCAAGGCAGGTAGATCACCTGAGGTCAGGAGTTTGAGACCAGCCTGGCCAACATGGTGAAACCCCACCTCTACTAAAAATACAAAGATGAGCCAGGTGTGGTGGTGGGCATCTGTAGCCCCAGCTACTCGGGAGGCTCAGGCAGGAGAATCACTTGAACCCAGGAAGCAGAGGTTGCAGTGAGCCGGGATCATGCCACTGGGCGACCAAGTGAGACTCTGTCTTAAAAAATAATAAATGAAAATAACTATAACATTTATTAAGCACATGAATTGTTCCACTCATGGAGCTGATGTTTAACACATTATTTCATTTGGTGGTTACAATAGTTATTACTGCTCCCATTTCACATATAAAGAAACTAGGGCTAGTGAACTAAAACATCTGAGGTTATAGCTGTGTGGAAGAGTAGGGGTTCTAACTTGGCTCTTTCTGGATTCACAGCATGTACTTTTAACTACTGAGTAAGTAAGGTATAGTTTTATTCATTCATCAGGATTTATGGGGACTTGTTCTATTTCAAACCTTGATTTAGACCAGGAAGATAGAGATAAGCATTTAATTTAAATGATTTCAAAATTTAGGGAGAGAGCCTAGAAAAAAATTATTACTATGTATTCATGTCCTGTATCCTCAACACAGCAGGCACTTAATATATATTTAATGAAAAAATGAATAAGTGAAAGACTATCAATATGAATATATGACAATGAAAAGTTTCTGAAAATATGATTAAATTTCTAAGACAGAACTCTTTAAAAAGTAAAAGAGTATTTAAGAGCTAGAGGCTCTAACAAGAGTCTTTCCGCAACTTTCATGGCTTCTTTGGATTTCTGCCTAAGATCACTGCACCTCAGTTGCCAAGGATGCTCCCTGGAGTAAGCAGGGCTCCAGATAGGTAAATCGATGAGTTTCTAGATGCTCTGAAGTATCCATCTTCCTCCAAGCCAAAGATGGCATGGAGAGAAGGAGGGAAGTAGCGTAATTTCTTCCACCACAACATGTTTCATTGACGTGAATCACCTTGTGTGTGATAGGTGTAACGTCTGTGTAATGTGGAAGTCATATTAGTTCATTCACAATTTTCTCTAACACATGGTTGCTTTGATGTCATCAGAGCATGTTTTCCCATAATTAAAGAAGATCCTAAAACAGAAGACAAAGTGCACATGTAATGGCTAGCTTGAAGGCTTTAAGAACAATGGTGCTTTCCCAATGTTCAGCTTCTAGAGGATCTGCGAGAGCGTTTTCCTGGTATTAAATCAATGGATTTAGGAAGAAGACTACATCCTGGGTTGTATTTTAATTTTGATGAAATTGATAATCAAAGCATCCATAGGAACCAAGGTGTAAAGCCACTGAGGATTGACTGTGGTCTAAACACATTTGCTTGTGGAAAGTTAACTCTGTTAGTATTTGTATTTGGACTGTTACTGTGTTTTTGAGTGCTCTAGTTATAGTTTTGAATGATCTTCCCCAATCTCACTCTTCCCATGAATCTTTTTATTTTTATGCAGTTTTATAATGCAAGACATTAGAGCAGATAATTTTTTAACTTTTATTTTAAGTTCAGAATTTTTTAACTTTCATTACAAGTACAGATTTGTTACATAGGTAAACTTGTGTCATGGGAGTTTGTTGTACAGATTATTTCATCACTGAGGTTTTTTTGTTTTTTTTTTTTGAGACGGAGTCTCGCTCTGTCACCCAGGCTGGAGTGCAGCGGCCAGATCTCAGCTCACTGCAAGCTCTGCCTCCTGGGTTCACACCATTCTCCTGCCTCAGCCTCCCGAGTAGCTGGGACTACAGGCACCCGCCACCTTGCCCGGCTAGTTGTTTTTTGTATTTTTTAGTAGGGACGGGGTTTCACCGTGTTAGCCAGGGTAGTCTTGATCTCCTGATCTCGTGATCCACCCGCCTCGGCCTCCCAAAGTGCTGGAATTACAGGCTTGAGCCACGCACGACGCCCGGCCCACTCAGGTATTAATCCTAGTACCCATTAGTAATTTTTCCTGATGCTCTCTCTCCCTTCTCCCACACTCCACCCTCTGATAAGCCCCAGTGTGTGGTGTTTCCCTTTATGTGTTCATGTGTTCTTATCATTTAGCTCCCACTTATAAGTACATGCAGTATTTGGTTTTCTGTTCCTGCATTAGTTTGCTAAGGATAATGGTCCCCAGATGCATCCATGTTCCTGCAAAGGACATGAAATCATTCTTTTTTATGGCTGCATAATATTCCATGATGTATATGTATATGTACCACATTTTTTTTAATCCAATCTCCCAGTGATGGACATTTAGGTTGATTCCATGTCTTTGCTATTGTGAACAGTGCTGCAATAAACATAATGTGCATGTATCTTTATAATAGAATGATTTATATTCTTTTGGGTATACACCCAGTAATGGGATTGCTTGGTCTAATGGTATTTTTGTTCTTAGGTCTTTGAGGAATTGCCACACTGTCTTCCACTGTGGGAGAACTAATTTACACTCCCACCAACAGTGTAAGCATTCCTCTTTCTCTGCAACCTCACCAGCATCTGTTATTTTTTAACTTCTTTGGATTTTGACTGATATGAGATGGTATTTCATTGTGGTTTTGATTTGCATTTCTCTAATGATCAGTGACATTGAGCTTTTTTTCATATGATTGTTGGCTGCACATATGTATTCTTTTGAAAAATGTCTGTTAATGTCCTTCACCCACTATTTAATGGGGTTTTTGTTTTTGTTTTTTTCTTGTAAATTTGTTTGTTTCTTATAGATGCTGGATATTAGACCTTTGTCAGATGCATAATTTCCAAAAATTTTCTTGCATTCTGTAGGTTATCTACTTACCCTATTGATAGTTTCCTTTGTTTTTCAGAGACTCTTTAGTTTAATTAAATCCCGTTTGTCAATTTTTGTTTTTGTGGCAATTGCTTTTTATGTATTTGTCATGAAATATTCGTCCATTCTTATGTCCAGAATGGTATTGCCTAGGTTGTCTTCTAGGGTTTTTATAGTTTTGGGTTCTACATATAAGTCTTTAATCCATCTTGAATTGATTTTTAAGTATGGTCGTAAGGAAGGGGTCCAGTATCAAACTTCTGCAAATAGTCAGTTATCCCAGTACCATTTACTGAACAGGGAATCCTTCCCCTGTTGTTTGTTTTTGTCAGGTTTGTTGAATATCAGATAGTTGTAGGTGTACAGCCTTAACTGTTCCATTGATCTATGGGTCTGTTTTTGTACTGGTAGCATGCTGTTTTGGTTATGGTAGTCCTGTAGTAGAGTCTGGAGTTGGGTAGTGTGATGCTTTCAGCTTTATTTTTGTTTTTGTTAGGATTGCCTTGGTTATTTGAGCTCTGTTTGGTTTCATATGAATTTTAAAATAGTTACTTTAAAATAACTATTCTGTGAAGAATATCAATGGTATTCTGTGAAGAATATCAATGGTAGTTTAACAGGAATGGTATTGAATCTATAAATTGCTTTGGGCAGTATGGACATTTTTACAATATTGATTCTTCTTATTCATGAGCATGAAATGTTTTCCATTTGTTTGTGTCACCTCTGATTTCTTTGAGCAGTGTTTTGTAGTTCTTGTAGAGATCTTTCACCTCCCTGGTTAGCTATATTCCTAGATATTTTATTGTTTTTTTTTTTTTTTGTGGCAATTGTGAATGCAATTACATGCCTTATTTGGCTCTTGGTTTGACTGTTGGTGTATAGGAATGTTTGTGATTGTTGCATACTGATTTTGTATCCTAAGACTTTGCTGAATTTTTTTATCAGCTTGAGGTTTGAGGCTGAGACATAAGATCGTGTCATCTGCAAACAGGTATAGTTTGACTTCCTTTCTTTCTATTTGGATGCACTTATCTCTTTCTCTTGTCTGATTGCCCTGGCCAAAACTTCCAATACTATGTTGAATAACAGTGGTGAGAGAGGGCATCCTTGTCCTGTGCCAGTTTTCAAAGGGAATGCTTTCAGTTTTTTCCCATTTCATATGATATGGCTGTGAGTTTGTCACAGATGACTTTTACTATTCTGAAGTATGATCTGTCAATATCTAGTTTCTTGAAAACCTCTAACATGAAGGGGTGCTGAGTTTTATCAAAAGCTTTTCCTGTGTCTATTGATATAATCATGCGGTTTTTGTCTTTAGTTATGTTTATGTGATGAATCACAATTATTGATTTGTATGTGTTGAACCAACCTTGCATTCCAGGAATACAGCCTACTTGATCATGGTGGATAAACTTTTTGATGTGCTGCTGGATTTGATTTGCTAGTATCTTGTTAAGGATTTTTGCATCAATGTTTATCAAAGATATTGGCCCAAAGTTTTTTTGTTGTTGTTGTTGTGTCTCTCCCAGCTTTTGGTATCAGGATGATGCTAGCCTCAAAGAATGAGTTAGGGAGAAATCTCTCCTCCTCAATTTTTTGGAGTAGTTTCAAGAGGAATAGTACCAGCTCTTCTTTGTACATCTGGTAGAATTCAGCTGTGAATCCATCTGGTCCTGGGATTTTTTTGGTTGGTAGGCTATTTCTTACTGACCCAATTTCAGTGCTCACTATTGATCTGTTAAGGGATTCAATTTCTTCCTGATTCACTCTTGGGAGTGTGTATGTTTCCATGAAGGTATGTATTTCTTCTAGATTGTCTAGTTTATGTGTATAGAGGTGTTCATAATATTATCTAATGGTCATTTATATTTCTGTGGGGTCAATGATAATATCCACCGTGTCATTTCTGATCGTGTTTGTTTGAATCTTCTCTTTTTCCTTATTTGTTAGTCTAACTAGTGGCCTGTTTTATTGTTTCAAAAAGCTAGCTCCAGGATTTTATTGATCTTTTGAATGGTTTTTCATGTCTCAGTCTCCTTCAGTTCAGCTCTGATTTTGGTTATTTCTTGTCTTCTGCCAGCTTTGGAATTTGTTTGCTCTTGGTTCTCTTGTTTCAGTTCTGATGTCAGGTTGTTAACTTGAGATCTTTCTAAATTTTTGATGTGGGCATTTAGTGTTATAAATTTCCCTCTTAACACTGCTTTAGCTTTGTCTTAGAGACTCTGGTATGTTGTATCTTTGTTCTCATTATTTTCAAAGAACTTCTTGATTTCTGCCTTAATTTCATTATTTACCCCAAAGTCATTCAGGAACAAATTACTTAATTTCTGTGTAATTATATGGTTTTGAGTGAATTTCTTAGTCTTGATTTCTAATTTGATTGCATTTGGTCTGAGAGATTGTTATGATTTCAGTTCTCTTGCACTTGCTGAGGAGTGTTTTACTTCCACTTTTGTGATCAATTTTAGAGTATGCACCATGTGGCAATGAGCAGAAAGTATATTCTGTTGTTTTGGGGTGGAGATTTCTGTAGTTGTCTGTGAGGTTCATTTGATTCAGTGCTGAATTCAGGTCCTGAATATCTTTGTTAATTATCTGTCTCAATTATCTGTCTAATGTTGTCAGTGAGGTGCTAAAGTCTTCCACTGTTATTGTGTGGGACTCTAACTTTCCTTGAAGGTCACTGATAACTTGATTTATGAATCTGGGTGCTCCTGTGATGGGTACATGTATATTTGGAATAGTTAGATCTTCTTGTTGAATTGAAACTTTTACTGTTATATAATGCCCTTCCTTGTCTTTTTTGATCTTTGTTGGTTTAAAGTCTGTTTTGTCTGAAACTAGGATTATAGCGTTGCTTTTCTGTTTTCCATTTACTTGGTATATTTTTTCCATTCCTTCATTTGGAGCCTATGTGTGTCATTGCCTGTGAGATGGTTCTCTTGAAGACAGCATGCCAATGTACCTTGGTTCTTTATACTGCTTGCCTTTCTGTGTCTTTTAATTGGGGAATTTAGGCCATTTACATTCAAGGTTAGTATTGATATGTGTGGATTTGGTCCTGTCACCATGATGTTAGCTGGCTATTTTCCAGACTTGTTTATGTGGTTACCTTGTAGTGTCACTGGTCTGTGTACTTCACTGTGTTTTTGTAGTGACTGGTAATGGTCTTTCCTTTCCATATTAATGCTTCCTTAAGGAGCTCTTGTAAGGCAGGTAAGTGGAACAAATTCCTCACATGTGCTTGTATGAAAAGAGTCTCATTTCTGCTTTGCTTATGAAGCTTAATTTGGCTGGATATGAAATTCTGGATTAGAATTTATTTTCTTTAAGCATGTTGAATATTGCCCCCAATCTCTTCTGGCTTGCGGGGCTTCTGCTGAGAGTCTGCTGTTAGTCTAATGGGTTTCCCTTTGTAGGTGACTTGACCTTTCTTTCCAGCTGCCTTTAACATTTTTTCTTTCATTTTGACTTTGGAGAATCTGATGATGATGTGTCTTGGGGATGATCTCGTGAAGTATCTTAATAGAGTTGTCTGCATTTCCTGATTTTGAATGTTTTCTAATGCAATTACAAGTATTAATAGCAGAATAGACCAAGCAGAGGAAAGAATCTCAGAGTTTGAAGACTGGCTTCCTGAAATAAGACAGACAAGAATAGAGAAAAAACAATGAGAACGAATGACAAGATCTCCAAGAAAGATGGGATCGCCTAAAGAGATCAAACCTAAAACTCATTGGTGTCCCTGAAAGATATGGGGAGAATGGAACCAACTTGGAAAATATATTTCAGTGTATCAGTCAGGAGAATTTCTCCAACCTAGCTAGATAAATGTTTTTATGAGTGTGTAATTTATATGTGTCCCAGATGTCAGAGGGGGTCTTCCCACCTCTTGTTGTCTAAAAGAGATGTTTTGGCCTTCATCCTAGTCACCAGAAGTTCAAGGTTTTATCCTGTATTTTTGATGATTCCCAGGGGCTAACATTTCTCATGGCTACCTCCAGCATTAGTTTCTGGATTCCTCACTTTATGAGATATCTCACCCCCTAGTACATGGTGTCTCAGTTTCTACATGGCCAACCTAGATGGGAAACTCAGCCTCCTATACACATATTCACTCACACACAATAGGCTCATATTAAACTGTGTTTGTGTTGGTTGACTTTACCGAAGACTTGTGTAAGAATGGAAAGCTCGAGCCTGGCTGCTATCTCAGGCACATCACTTCAAGTTGCATATCTGCCAGCTCTGCTCATAAAAGTAGTTTAGCCTCCAAATCACCAGGGGTTCCTTTCACCTGCCACTTGGTTGACATAGCATGTCAGCTTCATGCAGTACTGTTGGTTCTTCCCTCCCTCGTCTTTTCTCTGTTCCTTCATTCTCTTAACCAAATTTCTCTTCCTAGGGAAAAAAAGTGTCCCTCCCTTTATGTTCTTCTGTTTTATCTCAACCAGAATGACTTGTTTTTTCTTTGTTGCTGGAGCTCTTGCTAACACTCATGATTTCAGAGTCCCACTTTCTGCCCCAAGAAACTCAGGCATTTTCCTGAAAAAAAAAAAAAAAAAAAAAAAGACAGTTTCCTTCTTCAGAAAAATTATACTACCAGATAGTAAGGTAATGCATTTTCACTCCCACTCTACTTCCAAAGACTTTTGCTTCTAGCAAGCATATAAAAGATTCAGATTCTGTTCAGTGATACTGACGCGGACCAGAGGCCAAATGGTCCAAGGCTCTTTGTTCCTTTCCCTGAGCTGGGATGTGATCTCCATGCTCTTTCCCTTGCTACAAACCCTGAAGTCTTGTGTTGAGATGGCAACTGCATAATATGGCAGAACCTCCATTAATCTGGTATTAATCGGGTTCCTGAGAGATTCTGGGAAGCAAAGCCTTCCTGCAGATGAGCACACAGGTCAGGAGCAGAAATCAAACTTCTTTGGAAATTCAAAGGGGTGATGCCTTTGTTTTTGTTTTCTCCCTCACTACTTATCTGGCCTAACCTGTCTGGAGCATATCACTTGGCAGCCACACTTGGCTTCTTTTCTGTGTTTTCATACATTGCTAAATGACAGGCACCTTTATCACAGCTGATTTTAATGGAATGTTAAGAGTTTGCAAGAATAAACATTTTCTGGCATTTTTGCACATGTTTGATAATTGCATTTCCTATTTCTACTATTCTTCACCTTTCCAGAAAAGCATCATTTGCTCATCCAAAAAGTATGCACTTATTTATCAGAAGCCTGAGATTGTGCTAGGCCCTGGGGATTTAAAAAAAGATATGATGGATATTCTCAGAGGGGTCTGGTGTCACTGCAGCATTTGCTGAAGAGTTTTAATTCATTGATTGATCCACTCATTATTCAAACTATATTCAGTCTTTCATGTATCATGATAAGCACTCATAATTCAGCAGCAAACAAGACAGACACATTCTCTGAACCTCTTGGATGTTGAAGTCTAGGAGCAAATGCAGATAGTCAGCAAATAACTCTAAATGCTAAGAGTTTAAGAAAGGAAAATTCTAATATAATAATAACTGATAATGATGGAATTTTTGTTATATGTCAGGACTGCTCTGTGTGAGTTATAACCTATTTAATGATCACATTATCTCCCTATTTAATTTTAAAAAGGGACACCAAAGCACAGAGAGATGAAGTAACTTGGTCAAAGTCCATTGCTAGTAGGTGGTAGCCATGGGTACAAATCCAAGTCTAGTGATTCCAGTGCCCATCCTCTTAGCCACTTCACTATTTGCACAAAATCTGAGGGGTGATATTCTGACTGAGACCATTAATGTGGGTTAGAGTCCTTAGGTGAAGAGTCCAGGGGAGCATATTTTGGGTAGAGAGAGTTGCATGTTTGAGAGCTTCTGATCCCAGAGAGCATCTGAGGGAAGTCCGGAGGTCCTGGAGTGAGAAAGCACATCTTCTGCTAGCTGCCTCACACTGCTCAGCTACCTCCACAGCCTTAATGCCAGCTCTTTGGTGAGGACTTCATGGCGTGCTCAATAGGAAGGCTTAACACTCCTTGCAGCTGTCATCTTGAGAGTAGAAGTAAAAAATCTACTTACGGAAGAGGGTTATGTGTCTCCATACACCTGAGATAGTAAGGTGAGGCTCTCCCAGCCCCAGGTCATCTCTTGCAGAGACAGCTAGATTTTCTGGAGGCAACAGGGGAGTCTGTTAAAGATAGTGTAATTACTGAGGTGACAGATCAAGCATTCTCCTTGAAAGAGGCATCCCAGAGAGACTCCTAAGCTTGTGACTTGAAGTATAGAGAACCTCTTGTTTTTTCCACTTCAGTGGATATTTGATAGTGTTGTGAGTCTGTGGAAAAGAGCTTGATGGTTTAGGAAGAGCAGAGGGAGAGGCAAAAGAAGTATCTGTTTTGTTTCTTTTTTAATTGAAGGAAATTTTGTGTTAAGCCAAAGAAGAAATGAACAGAACAGCGCAAGAGCCTGCCAAGGTTCTCCCCATTTCCCCTTTTCTCATACCCTCACCCTAATTTCTCAATCTTCTTCTTCAGCCAAATAACACTTTGGAAACTGAAGGGTGTCTGAGTTTCTTGTTTCTCCGACCCTGGGATCCTGCAGATGATCAGGGCTGTACAATTGTATGGCATTTGTGGACATGACACAATCATGTTAACATTGCAACATTTAGACTCCATTTATTTGTTTATCACCACATGCAAATATTCATGTATCTATTCTTGCATTCATTCTGTGGATATGTTTTGAGGTCAGATCTTCAATCAAATATAAGCTGGATACCACTTTTAAACTGTGTGTCTTTTTTTTTTTTTTTTTTTTTTTTTTTTTTTT
>NC_045452.1:16216773-16273122 GCF_002776525.5 Piliocolobus tephrosceles
CCCAGGCTGGAGTACAGTGGCCCGATCTTGGCTCACTGCAAGCTCTGCCTCCCGGGTTCACGCCATTCTCCTGCCTCAGCCTCCTGAGTAGCTGGGACTACAAGCGCCCGCCACCACACCCGGATAATTTTTTTTTTTTTTTTTTTTTTTTTGTATTTTTAGTAGAGATGGGGTTTCACTGTGTTAGCCAGAATGGTCTCGATGATCTGACCTCATGATCCACACACCTCAGCCTCCCAAAGTGCTGGGATTGCAGGCTTGAGCCACCGTGCCCAGCTAAACTGTGTATCTTTAGGCAAGCCACTCATCCTTTCTTGAACCTCAGTTTGAAAGATAGAAATAAATATGACCACTCATGGTTTGGGGGAGAATTAAATGGCATAATTTATGTGTTGTAGTACTCAATACATGATAGGTGTTATTAATATATTTATAACTATGACTAAATGCTGTGCTTTATTTTAGTCATTAACTGAACAAATAACTATTAAGTGACACTTTTGGCCAGCTCTGTGCTTTGCTAGGTCCCTTAAAGTTGAGAAAAGATGGTTACGACTCTTCAGAAGCCCCATCTAATAAGATAGATAGGCCTGTATGTGGCAAAAGCATCCAAGATTATCACAAGAATTGAGTCAAACCTGCTGAATGAGATATGGCTGGGGAGGGGAGAAGGAGGTAGAAAGCTAAGAGGGGAAGACAGCAATTGGGGTGAGTTTTCTGGAGAGGCACTTTCCCTTGAGGACAAGCGCTGAATTTGTTCTGTGGAAAGGAAAAACACTCAGGGCATGGTCCAAGTGGCTGATAAAGGAGAACTGGGCTGGTACAGGAGTTTAACCCTCTTGGAGGGCTTTCTTTCACTGTATGGTAAGAAAAACGGCAGGCAAGGAGGAAAAGAACATCTACAGATCCAATATGAAAGCATACATTGAAGAATCATTCCAGGGGATTAATTTGGCTTCTTGCACAGAGATTTTGTGACCCAGAGAGAAAGACTTAGGTGTGATGGAGGCAGAACAGTAGCATCTTGAGCAGCACTGATTTGGGGCTGGGGGGGAAAAGGTATAGGATTCCTTCAGGCCATGGCAGTGATGCTAAGATAGTTTGTATGTAGGGGGTTTCGGCCTTAGTGTGTGGGATCCAGGATAACCTGGGCATAGAGGAGAGCAGTCTTTCTTAGGAAACCAGAAATTATTTCTCTCTTTCTTGAGCCATGTATGCATTCATCTGTCCACACACTCATCTATTCAGCAGATAGAATAACGTTTAAAGGTCAGAGAGAGGCACAGGGATGGGGTCAGTTTACTACTTATTGTACATTAACTGGTAGGGGCCCAGCTATGGAAAAATACGTTTACTGTTATCTTTTGCTCTGAATACCTTTAGGATAATAATCCTATAAAGAAGTAACCACACTCTACAGTGCAATAGATGCTGTAATTGAGATATACACAAAGAGAACTGAATGATTCATTTCACCCTTAGAAGAACAGAAATCTGGAATTAATTCAGAGACAAGAAGATATTTAAGCTGAGGCTTGCAGGAAAAATTTAAACTTGCTTGATATTGCAGGCAATGGAAACATCAAGCATGAAGACATGAGGATATAAAAGAGTAAGGCACATTTGGAGAACTGTAAACATTTTGGTAATGATGGAGTTTACAGTGCTTTGGAGGAAGTAGAGTGAAAAAAGAATTGAGAAGTAAGTTAAATGTTGGAGGCCTTATATTCAGGTCTAACAAACAAAGATTTAATCATGAAAGTGATGGAACTGAGGGTGCAAAGAAAAAATAGAGGTCCCTGGTTCTGGAAGGTCTTCAGTTGAGTAGGAAAAAAAGACGTAGACGTTGTTATGCAGGAGAATAATGTGACCAGGATGATTGCAGGGCCAGCCCCTTTAGGCAGCCTCTGCTCTTGAGTTGTGCCCTTATTTGGCTGATTCTCAAAGCTTTTCTATAATTCTCAGCAAACTACAGAAACAATAGTAAGTAGTAGAGATTTTACCAAAGGTGGTGTGGGTTGCACAGGGTGCCAGAACACTTTATCCCTTTATCCAACTTTCCCATTAGCTATTTATGAACCTTTCTCTGGCGTCTTCTTCCTTCCCTATCTAGCCTTTTCATATTCATTCCATTGTTAGGTGCATTTCAACTCTTCCCCTTGGTATGCATGTTTTCTGCAGCACAAAAAGAGTCAAGGAGTTTCTCAGTTGTCATAAACTCATGCCTTCAAAGTCCAGGCGGTTAAAATAGCAGAGTGGAGTGGGGTGGGTTTAAAACAAAGGGAAATATTAGGGACTGGGACGAAGTACAGGGCACATGCCTCATCTCAGAGACCAGAATGTTACTGTTTGGAAATGCTGGCCCAGTACTGCCAAATGTTCCATTTTTTTTTCCAAGGAAAGAAATTTAGACTTTTAGCTAGCCCTCCAGGTTGATTTCCATTGTTCATGTTGCCAATTAATTTATTCTTTAAAAATACTGTGTGTGCCAAATCACATCTGAGGGCTGCATCTGGCTACCCTCCTGTTTGTAAACTCTTGAGTTAGCTCAGCCTCTCTCTTCGTGAAGCCTGCCCTCAGGCTTTTAATTTATTCTGCTGTGCATGCTCTGTAAGTATTGCACTGACCAAACTGCAGAAAGTGGATTGTAACAGGGAACTTTTCAAGTAGGAAGATCCCCTGAGTCTTGCCTATGGTCCAGATGACAGAGGATTTGTGCCGGGCTCTGGGCTGAGATGAGTCAATAAACCTGAGCAATTAAGAGCAGAGAGCACTGGGGTGGTATCTTAGTCCATTTTCTGTTGCTGTAATACAGACTGTGTAATATATATAGAAAATACATTTATTTCTTAGCATCCTGGAGGCTGGGAAGTCCAAGGTCTGGTGAAAGCCTTCTTGCTGTGTTATAACATGGCAGAGGGTAAGAATGTGTATATCAGCTCAGGTCTCTCTTCCTCTTCTAATAAAATGGCCCTCATTATGGGGGTCCCACCCTGATGACCTTATCTACTTCTGATTACCTCTTTAAGGTTCCATTCTCCAATTACCAACATTTGAATTTGTGGATTAAATTTTCAACACATGACATTTGTGGGATTCATTCAAATCATAGCAGGTGGAGTCTCAGGCTGTAGTTTTTACCCTGAATTGTTGCTAGATGTGGTGTTAAACAAAAACTTTTTCTTACACTTTCCTCCATGAAACTTGACCCAACACTGCAAGGATAAAATGATAAGAAAGACTTTATTCAGGACTATTGCAAGAGATGTCAAGACTATTACAACAGGGGAAAGTGATCATGATCAGCTCTGAATACAGCAAAGACAGTTAGGGATTTATAGCTAACAAGCAAAGTGTAGGAAGCATCTTGCTGAACTCACCTAACAAAATTCTTGTTGAAGGCAGGCCAAGAACTTAGACAATCAAAGGCAGGGGATGAACTTGATCAAATATCAAAGTTGATCATATATCTGGAGTAGGGGGATAAGGACCAAGGGAGATGAGATATTAGAGTCAAGGGATTATTACTGAACTGATTTAGTAGGACTCTTGGTAAAACTGGGCTATGCAGGCCTTGCCAGGACAGAATATGGACCAATGTTGAGGTCTAGTCAAGAAGTGGGCTAGGGGAGCCTGACTAAAGCTTGGTAAAGGAGAGAGTCCTTGTCAGTGGAAAGTGACCTTTCTAGCTAGGTGTCTTAGTTCAGGTTGCTATAACAGAGTATCGTAAGCCAGGTAGCTTAAATTTATTTTTCACAGTTCTGGAGGCTGGGAAGTCCAAGGTCAGGGTGGTGACAGATCCAGTGTCTGGTGAGGGCCAACTTCCTGGTTTGCAGATGGCTGCCTTCTCATTGTGGTGGCAAACAGAACCAGCTAGCTCTCTGTCCTCTTCTTCTAAGGACACTAATCCCATCCATGAGAACTCTACTCTCATGACCTACCTACCTCCCCAAAACACCACCTCTTATTATCACATTGGGAATTAGATTTCAGCATAGGAATTTTGGGAGGACACAAACATTCAGTCCATAACACTCTGGGTTTTAATATTTTCTTCTATGGAACAAGGGAGTTTCCTTAGGATGGCTTTTTCTTTTTCTGGTTTTATAACTAAAATTCTAGTCACTGAACCCTCACTGGTTTTTCTGAGGCTCAGCCCTGGGTGCCTTGTTTGGTCCAGGCCAGCGTTTAAGCAGCATATTCTCCTCAATCCTCTGCAGTGGAGCCCCTTCGAAGCGTGCGGGTTTGCAACACTCCCTGGCCAACCTTTGCCTGGAGTCCACTCTGGCTGCAGAGTGAAACATCATCTACTTACAGCCTCTTTTTCTTAACGTCTCCCAAAGAAGTGTTTCCTTCTCTTCTCTCTCTCTTTCTATGTATGAAAAAGCAAATGAAAAAAACAAAGTGTCCATATTTCATAAACTTTCTGGTATTTCTACTCCCCAAAGTTCTTCATGACTTTTATGAAATGGTAACTTCAGCTCTTTGCCTACCTTCCTGAGGAAAGGGTTATCAATTCTTTCACCTTTTAGCCTTGACTTTAGAGAAACTCACATTGACCCCTACCCTCTTCTGCAAAGGTCCCCTTTCTGAAACTGAAGTCTAAAGAGAAAGTCTGAGGGAAAAATTATGGTGCTTCTTCATCTAAACTTAATCCTTTATGTCTATGAAAACTTTCAAACTGTGACATCCCATACCTCTGCACCTTTTTTTTTCCTTCCCTTCCTAGGCTTTTCATATCCCTTCTGTGGTTAGGTGTGTTTTTATCTTCCCCTTGGCTTCTATATCCCACTCGGTACAAAAAGAAAAAAAAAAAATCCAAAGAGTTTTCCCAGTTGTTACTGGCTCATATGCCTTCAAAAGTCAGGCAGTTAAAAAGAAGTGATTGCAAGTAATCAAGAAAGAGATAGGAGGCACCCAAATGAGATCTTAAGAAGCTCTCAACATCCAGGTTGTATGTGACTGCGGGTTAGTACCCACCTAGTTATAAGGTCTATAAAGAGAATAATAGCGTCTCTTCTGCCTGCCATTATATCCTGTCAGTGTCTACCCCATTATCTGACCAATTGTAGGCACTCAACAAAGAGCAATTGGAACTCACTCAAGGAACAGATGGATTAGGAATAGAGATTTTCATGAATTCTAGGTTCAAACATGGATCTGTGTCTCTGATTAGATTTTATGTTCTTGTGGTCGAGAGCTCTGTCTTTATAGTAATGATAATAACAGCTTGTACAATGTGGTACTGGCCATTGTAAATCACTGTCTCTTTTACTATTTACCACAACCCTAGACATTATTGTAGTTATTTACAGATGGAAAAACTAAAGCCCCAAAGGGCGAAATAACGTATCTAGTTCTTAGAGTTTATAATCTGTTGAGTCTGGGTTTGAACCCAGGTTTGTTAATCTACAGCACGGGGTTTTTTCCTTTATGCTATGTGCTGCCCACCTTGTTTATCTCGAGTTGCATCTGTGGCTTTTTGTAGTAGACGAAGGTACAGAGCCAAGTAGCCTCTACTGAGTCCCAGCTCTGATTTCCTCATGACTTTGTATCTTCCCAGGAGTGGGTGTTTGGGTAAGGAGCAGTAGGCTGGGCTCATGTCATACTATCCTGAGACGTTGACAGTGTTTTTCCATTGCTTCAAATTAAATTTCCATCTGGATGTGCCCCATTGAAGCAAATCTATCTCTTCAAGCCTACCACCATAAAATTTATTTCCCCAGGTGGCCTTCTTTTATTTATTTTTTATTTTGTTAACATATTCAAGAATAATCAGAGATGCAGTGTTCGGTCAGGCTTCAAGGATAATTGACTTTGACTTTTGAGGAAATACCAAGAGGAACAGGCTTACTCCTAAGATTATTTCCTTACTGGAAATTATGGCCTAAGCTTTATTCATTCATTCATCCAACAAATATTTGTTAAGCATCCTCTATAAGATATGCCTCCTGCTTATAGTTTTATACACTCTAACACAGGCTTGAATATGGACTCTCATCACTGACTGCTGGCCAACATCATCCATTTATTCATTGTGTAATGATTATGTATCTTCTGTGTACAAAGCAGTACGCATATATTGAGAGCAAGTTATGGCATCCAAATTTAATGGTCACTGGGTGTAGGAGGAATGAGATGACACTTTATAAACATTTCTATTGCTCCCATACTAATGTTTGAGATGGTGGGACAGTGTGTGTGTGGAAGTTCCTTCCAATCGAAAGCAAGATGTTCTCCTAACCCTTAAAGGTCAGACAAGGGCTAGTCACTAAGATATGCAAAGAACAGCTTCCAAGAGGGTGCTATTGGAAGGCTCTGGGGTTTGCCCCATGGCACATGTTCTCTAAGAAGGACTACCAAGGATTCTGTTGAGGTATGGCTCTTGAGGTGTTAAATTCTAATCTTGGGGCCTGAGTATTGTTGAACTATGTGGGTCCAGTTTTCCCCATTTATGTCTACAAATACGAAATATTTAAGAGATGAAAAAATCTTAATATCTTAGCAGTTATATCTATTCTTCTCCATCTCATTAACATCACCAGGGAGCGTGGTAGAATAACTGTGGGTAGTAGGTCAAATGATTTCTAAGGAGAACAGTTCAAATTCAGGAAGGCCAATGACAGGGCACAAAAACCGAACGAGAGTTCTGAGAAGATGGAAGAAGGTCCTGATATCCTGGGCTTGCTCCACTCTCACCTATCCTGACATAAGAGGCAAACAAACAGGTTTCTTCTATTCTGGAGAGCCCTTCCCTCAGGGAGGTTAGAGAGAACAAGTTTGATGGGCTAAGGCAAACGCTCACAGAAACTGAATTCTCTCCTTGCCCAAAGTGCATGGTTTTGATTCGTGTAAAGCTCATAGTCTAGTGGGAGAGATAAATAAATAGCCAAGCTCCATCTGTCTCATGATAGGAAGAGAGCTGGGTGCGGTGGAAACACATTTCAAGGGGAAATTTAGACAATCTCAGAAAACTGGCTGAAAGCCAGTCTTTCTCTTCTACTCTTGACCAGCAGTTGGTCAAAAGAAGAAGAGGAAGGGGAATGATGGTGGGAAAAAAGGGTGTACAAGACTAGAAAACAGCACATACAAAGGCCTGGAGGTTTAAGTAAAGGTTAGAAGAGAGCAATATAATTATTTCTATAAGTCTAAACTGTAAAATAGGGCTAGAGTGAAGCAGATAGAAGGAGGAAGAAGGGGGTCAGGGAAGGCTAGCTAGAGATAAAATCAGAGAGGCAAGCATGGTTCCAGATCATGCAGCGGCTTATAGCCATGTTCCTTCCCACACTGACTCTGGGCTTGGCCATGTGACCTTATTTGTTTGGGTCAATGAAATGATGGCAGAGACTTGAAAACCACCTACATATTAGGACTTCGTCTCTTTCTCTTGCTGCTTTTGAGATATAGCCAGCATATGAAGAAGTCCACACTAACTAGCTGGATGAGAGACTTGGCGAGACATGGGGTCAGTTGTGCTCATCATCCCAGCAAATAATCGGACATCTGGGGCCAGCCAGCCCTTGACTAATCTAACAACTGAACGCAAGTGCTTCAATGCGCCCAGCTGACACCACATTGCATAGCAATGATTTTTCAGGCTGAGCCCTGTCCAAATCACCAGCCTGCAGAATCATGAGCAAATAAATTGTTGGGTTTTTTTTTAACCCATTAAGTTGTGGGGTCATTTATTATGCAGTAGTTGAAAATAATCTGACTCTCATCTCCACCAAGTTACTAAGGGAGCAAAACAGATAAGAACCAACTGAAGGATGTTTCCAAATTCTATTTCATTATTAGTGGACCCAGCACTCAGTAACCCCAATGTATAGATCTATGATAAAAGTTAAATTGAGCTATTGGGCTTAGCCCTGCAGCTCCAAGTGACTCCTATTTTCCCTTAAATAAAACTCTTAGGAGCAGGATGCTTTGATTGCTCATAGGGTAAACAGAAAGATAGGTGGACCTTGAAAAGAACCCGAGTCAATACAGAGTGGAATAGGAGGCACAGAAGAGCGAATGGCTCCTGGGTGCCCTGACCACTAGGAGAAGAATGCAAAGCCAATGTCTCGGATGCTAATCAATCAGATTAGCAGCTCTCTCTGCATGGGGATGGAGAAAGAGTTACGAAGAGGTGATCAGCAATAGTGAGAAGGCAGAATTGTTTCGTTTGACAAATAAGCTTTCAGATAACATCGGTTACATGCTTAGTAATGATCTCTGTTCTTAAGGAGCTCAATGTAGTGAGAAAGGTGTGAACAAAATACCTTCCAGTCAGGGTCCAGTCAGAAAGATAGAAAGAACACTAAGTATTTTAGCCAAGAGAGTTTGATCATAGGGATTGGTCAAAGAGAGTTGGGGGAACTGAGAAAGTCAAAGGAAGCACTGAAGAGATTGTAATTTAGGAGGCAGCCATCACTAATAGGGCTGAGGAGGAAAAGGGCATAGTTGGGATTATCAGATTCCAAAAATCTGGAAGAGGAGTCCTAAGGAACCGGGATGCAGATCTCAAGGAAAGCATGCTTCCTTCCTGGTTGATGTTGGTGCCCCAGGAGCTCAGGAGACCCCATAGAGATGCGTGCAGATGTACCCCTCCCTCCAAGGGAAGGACATTAACCAGTTGGTCCTGGGAGGGCATAAAGAAACTATAGAGTACAAACAAAACTGTGCCAAGTGAAAGGCAATTGCTGGGGCAAAACTGACAGAAACCACAGGCCCACAGAAAGGAGCAAATCCCTTCTGCCTCCTGCCATGCAGCCTCCCTGGAATGCATATGACTGGCAGAATATAATAAGAACTCCTTGGCCAGGCGCAGTGGCTCAAGCCTGTAATCCCAGCACTTTGGGAGGCCGAGACAGGCGAGGTCAGGAGATCGAGACCATCCTGGCTAACACGGTGAAACCCTGTCTCTACTAAAAAATACAAAAACTAGCCGGGTGAGGTGGTGGGCGCCTGTAGTCCCAGCTACTCGGGACGCTGAGGCAGGAGAATGGTGTAAACCCGGGAGGTGGAGCTTGCAGTGAGCTGAGATCCGGCCACTGCACTCCAGCCTGGGTGACAAAGCGAGACTCTGTCTCAAAAAAAAAAAAAAAAAGAACTCCTATAGTAAGGGAATGATAGGGTTTGACTGTGTCCTCACCCAAATCTCATCTTGAATTATAGCTCCTATAATCCTCACATGTTGTGGGAGGGACCCGGTGGGAGGTAATTGAATCATGGTGGTGCGTTTTTCCTGTGCTGTTCTCGTGTTAGTGAATAAGTCTCATGAGATCTGATAGTTTTATAAATGGGAGTTTCCCTGCATAAGCTCTCTTGCCTGATGCCATGTAAGACGAGATTTGGCTTCTGATTCACCTTCCGCCAAGATTGTGAGGCCTCCCCAACCATGTGGAAATGTGAGTCAATTAAACCCTTTTCCTTTATAAATTACCCAGTCTCAGGTATGTCTTCATTGGCGGCATGAGAACAGACTAATACTAATACAGGGAGATACGTGGTTTGCAGAAAGCCCTAGCTTTAGCCTTAGAAACAGAGTAAAGAAGGACAGGTCTGGAGCTGAGACACAGGGACTTCATCCCTAGCTGGGTGATGTATAGACGCATATCCTTAGCACAGCAGCAGGACAAAGCAAGGGGATTGTCTACTGAAACTGAGGCATCACGCAGCCTAATGGTAAGATCTACCAAAGCCAAGCTCCCTAGACATGGCTTTCCAAAGTGGGGCAGTTAGCGCTGGTGGGACTTTAGAGAAGTTTGGGTGGTATGCAGCTGTAGAATGAAATAACATTGAGCAACATAATGAAACAGTCAATCCTCGTTCAACTCCCATTATTTCTGATTAAGGCAAGCAGAAACTCCCAGTTTAGTGTCACCATATCCTCAGTAGCATTCTAACCCTTGCTATAATGTATTTTAACAAAGAGAGAGCAGGCCTCAGGCTCAGAACCTGTAGCTGGCAGCGCTTTCAAATTTAATGACATTATATTGACTTTGTAGAATTTATTCTTTATGCATACCTTCTGGTTTGTGGGGAGGAGTTCTGGTTTTTCATTTACTGGAGATTCTTAGTTAAATAAATAAGTATAATGTGAGTAGATTTAAATCTAGACAGTAAGTAAATGCTATAGAAGTATATAGATATAGCAAAAAGAAAGAAAAAGTGAAAAAAAACTAGAAAGTGGCACGGAAATGACCTACATTTGAAGAAAAAAATTCCCCAATCCATAGATAGCCACTGGTTCGAGATTAAGCATTAATACAATTAAAGAGTGGAGAATGATGAATGTGGGGTATCACAAAGAGGACACTGGTAAGTAATTTTGAGCAATGGGCTTCTTACCTCAGGCATGGGAGGATGTCTGGATTAGTCCACTAGAACCATTCTTGCCATCTGGCAATTTTCTTCCTCCAAAGCAAAAGTGTTTCTGGCAAAACGAGCACAACTGCTTGGGAAATTCAACATAGAGATTTAATTTTTACACTCAGATCTCTTGTGTTCTCCAAATGATAACCAGACTTGTTGGTTTTCTTAGAGCCTACCGTTTAGTAAAATTTCCTTAAAAGTCCTATGACCGTGATCCCATTAGACTATGACCCCCATGAAGGAAGGCCAGAACTTTGTCAGTATTGACGACCACTGTTGTATTTCCAGAGTCTAGGACACTGCATGTCATATATCAGGACAAAGTAAATATATATGAATATATGAATGAATAAATAAAAGCGTGCAAGGGTTTTCAAACTTTTAAAATGTTGGCATCCTTTCTTGAATAGAAATCCTAAGCCAATATTGGAGCTGCTCTGAAAACATTGTAGATTGAAAGGTTTTGTCTATTTTGCTCTTTTTTTACTCCCTTCATTTGATAATTATATCTCAATTATTATTACAATGTCTCTACAAAGTGTTTCAAAGGTACTTGGTTTCCCTTGATATGGTTTGGCTCTGTGTCCCCACTGAAATCTCATCTCGAATTGTAATCCCCAAGCATCGGAGGGACCTGGTGGGAGGTGACTGGCCCATGGGGGTGGTTTCTCCCATGCTGTTCTTGTGCTAGAGAGAGAGTTCTCATGAGAGCTGATGGTTTTAAAATGTGGCACTTCCTCACTCTCTCTCTTCCTGCTGCCATGTAAGACATGCCTTGCTTTGCCTTTCCCTTCCACCATGATTATAAGTTTCCTGAGGTCTCCCCAGCCATGCAGAACTGTCAATCAATTAAATGTCCATTTTTTTCCTTCATAAATACCCAGTCTCAGGTATTCTTTATAGCAGTGTGAGAAAAGACTAATACAACCTGTTTTTGAGATCAGGAAATAAAAATCCAGGTTATTTAATGACTAGCCCAAAAACAAACAGTTGTAAGAGGAAGGCGTGGGACCAAAGCCTAGGTTTTCATCACAAAGCCTTGCTTCCTCTCTATAAAGAGTCAGTGGCAACCCCAGAGACTCTGGATCATTTTACCTTCCTCTAATTAACATGGCAGTTAGTTCATGTCAATTCAGAGAACAGTCAGATTGGCTGTTTGGGGTCAGCTAGATGAACAACCATTTGGCTGAATACTTTGTTCATTTTTTCAGCTGACAGCTTTGACACTGTATCATCTCCATTTTTATACACTAAAGAAATTAATGATGTCTCAAGGAGGTGGATGCCCTTGAGGTTAAATAATGTCAGTAGAACTTCCTTCTCATGGTCAAGCTTACATTTGAGTGTCGTTTTTATGTGGGTCATGAGGGCATCTCACTATGAACTCCTGTGAATAATCTTGACGTCTTCAGAAGCATTAATTCATCCTGTTAGCATCCTGTTAGAGAATTTTAAAAATTAGAAGTGGATTTTAAAGAATCTTAAAATTTTTGAGTTTAAATGGCATGTAGTCCAACCTCCTAAGTCATCATCTTCAAAATGGCCATAACAAGATTGTTGAGTCTATGTCTGAATATTTCCAGGAGACTATAGGGGTTGGGGGTTTAGTATCTTAGGAAGCAGTTTATTCCGTTGCTGGGAAACCCCCAATGTTTGAAAGTTCTTCCCAATATAGAGTGAAACTATTCATGCGTGTGACTTCTGCTCATTATGTCAGAGATTTGGGATGTTAGAAAGGATCTAATATTTCTGAGTACTTAAATTTGTGATTCAGCACGATTATCATTTCACGTGTAATTTCTCATTCTTCTATGAGCTGGTTATTATCCCCATTTTATAGATGGAGAAATCAAAGCTAAGAAAACTTGAACAATTTTTCATTCTAATACAAGATATAATTGGGATTTGAATAATGCCTCTCTAAGCCAATGCTGTTTCAGTTGTCTCACTGTAGTTGCCAAAGCCCTAAGAAATATTATAATCCAATAGTTTTCCACATTTCGTCTTCATAAATGTTACTCATACTTCTGTAAGAATAGCTCTCATTACACATTGCTGTGCTTCTCAGTAGTAAGAGACAGGGAGGGAGCTCAGTTACACTATTTTCTCCTTTTTTCTTCCTCTAGGAAAGCAAGTATCAAAATCCCCAAGAGGCTTGCACTGCTAGGGGAAAGCACATCCACTCTGAAAATATTGACATCTCCCCACTTCTCCCTGCATTCCACATATATCTTCATTAAGAATCTTGAATAACCTAAACTCTGTATCTTACCGGTGATAAATTGGCTACCTAGATGGGTAAATTTCAAAAGAAATGTTTGTAGAGGGATGTTCACTGAAGGTGAGTCTACACCAGGGGAAAATTTGAGTATATCTGAAGTGCAGCTAGATTAATTCAGAGTCAACTTCAAACTGGAGGCTTTTCAGGTCAGATAGATATGCACTCTGGGACTTCCAAAGCAACTTGTACAGAAATCCAAAGTCTGTAACAAAGGTGAGCTATCATAGTCAGTGCAGCTTCAGTACCATTTATCTACATGAAAGGGATCTGGAATAGATATGCCTACAACTTGAATTTAGGGTCATTGTAGAAGAAAACATTTGTCACAATCTTCAAATCGGTTTAGGCAAATTCATATCTGGATAAATCATGACTAATTTATTTGCTGCAATTTAAAGACAATTTTGAAGTCAGTTCTTATTTCAGTTTTTCATGTCTGTAACCTATTTGACAAAAATCTTATTGGGTTTCTATCGTTACTCAGAGTATAGGAAAGAATGACTGTTGGCTGGTTTCTAGTGGAATTAAAAATAAATTATTACATCTCTCCTGTGTGACATAAACATTTGCAAACATGATTGCATTAAGCCTTCGCCATAACCGTTTGAGGTGCATGTTACTGTTTTCATAGTACAAGATGAGGAAATTGAGGTTCATTGAGTTTTGTAACTTATGAAAAATTGAATAGTAGACACTGAAGGTTAGAGCCAGAATTTGAATCTAGGTAGTTCAAACAGCTTTAATTAACACTAGAGAAACTCCTACAGAGTCTAAAGAAATTCCTTGGATCTATAATAGAACTTTAAAAAAAAATTATTATACATTCAGTTCTGGGATACATGTGCAGAACGTGCAGGTTTGTTACATAGGTATACACATGCCATGGTGGTTTGCTGCACCCATCAACACGTCATCTACATTAGGTGTTTCTCCTAAAGCTATCCGTCCCCTAGCACCACCCCACAACAGGCCCTGGTGTGTGACGTTCTGCTCCCTGTGTCCATGTGTTCTCATTGTTCAGCTCCCACTTATGAGTGAGAACATGTGGTGTTTGATCTTCTGTTCTTGTGTTAGTGCTGAGAATGATGGTTTTCAGCTTTATCCATGTCCCTGCAAAGGCCATGAACTCATTCCTTTTTCATGGCTGCATAGTATTCCATGGTGTATATGTGCCACATGTTCTTTATCCAGTCTATCATTGATGGGCATTTGGGTTGGTTCAAAGTCTTTGCTATTGTGAACAGTGCCACAATAATCATACGTGTGCATATGTCTTTATAGCAGCATGATTTATAATCATTTGGGTATATACCCAGTAATGGGATG
Organism: Piliocolobus tephrosceles; assembly: GCF_002776525.5. NCBI lineage: Eukaryota > Metazoa > Chordata > Mammalia > Primates > Cercopithecidae > Piliocolobus > Piliocolobus tephrosceles. Next base: position 16,230,740 of record NC_045452.1, read on the forward strand.
GCTGGGTCAAATGGTATTTTTGGTTCTAGATGCTTGAGGAATCACCACACTGTCTTCCACAATTGAACTAATTTACACTTCCCACCAGCAGTGTAAAAGTGTTCCTATTTCTCCACATCCTCTCCAGCATCTGTTGTTTCCTGACTTTTTAACTGACATGAAATGTTATCTCATTGTGGTTTGATTTGCATTTCTCTAATGACCAGTGATGATGAGCTTTTTTTCATATGTTTGTTGGCTGCATAAATGTCTTCTTTTGAGAATGGTCTGTTCATATTCTTCACCCACTTTTCGATGGGGTTCCTTTTTTCTTGTAAATTTGTTTAAGTTAAGTTCTTTGTATATTCTGGATATTAGCCCTTTGCCACAAGGATAGATTGCAAAAATTTTCTCCCATTCTGTAGGTTGCCTGTTCACTCTGATGAGAGTTTCTTTTGCTGTGCAGAAGCTCTTTAGTTTAATTAGATCCCATTTGTCAATTTTGGCTTTTGTTGCCTTTGCTTTTGGTGTTTTAGTCATGAAGTCTTTGCCCATGCCTATGTCCTGAATGGTATTGCCTAGATTTTCTTCTAGGGTTTTTATGGTTTTAGGTCTTACGTTTAAGTCGTTAATCCACCTTGAGTTAATTTTTGTATAAGGTGTAAGGAAGGGGTCCAGTTTCAGTTTTCTGCATATGGCTAGCCGGTTTTCCCAACACCATTTATTAAATAGGGAACCTTTTCCCCATTGCTTGTTTTTGTCAGGTTTGTCAAAGATCAGATGGTTGTGGATGTGTGGTGTTATTTCTGAGATCTCTGTTCTGTTCCATTGGTCTATGTATCTGTTTTGGTACCCGGACCATGCTGTTTTGGTTACTGTAGTCTTGTGGTAAGTATACTTTGAAGTCAGGTAGCGTGATGCCTCCAACATTGTTCTTTTCGCTTAGGATTTTCTTGGCTATGTGGGCTATTTTTTGGTTCCATATGAAATTTATAGTAGTTTTTTCTAATTGTGTGAAGAAAGTTGATGGTAGCTTGATGGTATAGCATTGAATGTATAAATTACTTTGGGCACTATGGCCATTTTCACGATTTTGATTCTTCCTATTCATGAGCATGGAATGTTTTTCCATTTGTTTGTGTCCTCTCTTATTTCCTTGAGCAGATGTTTATAGTTCTTCTGGAAGAGGTCCTTCATGTCCCTTGTAAGTTGGATTTTTAAGTATTTTATTCTCTTTGTAGCAATTGTGAATGGGAGTTCACTCATGATTTGGCTCTCTGCTTGCCTGTTGTTGGTGTATAGGGATGCTTGTGATGTTTGCGCTTTGATTTTGTATCCTAAGACTTTGCTGAAGTTGCTTATCAGCTTAAGGAGATTTTCGGCTGAAAGGATGGGGTTTTCTCAAAATACAGTTATGTCGTCTGCAAGCAAAGACAATTTAACTTCCTCTTTCCCTATTAGAATACGCTTTATTTCTTTCTCTTGCCTGATTGCCCTGCCCAGAACTTCCAATACTATGTTGAATAGGAGTGGTGAGAGAGGGTATCCTTGTCTTGTGCTGGTTTTCAAAGGGAATGCTTCCAGTTTTTGCTCATTCAGTATGATATTGTTTGTGGGTTTCTCATGAATAGCTCTTATTATTTTGAGATACATTCCATCGATATCTAGTTTATTGAGAGTTTTTTTTTTTTTTTTTAACATGAAAGGGCATTGAATTTTATTGAGGGCCTTTTCTCTATTGAGGTAATCATGTGGTTTTCATCATTGGTTCTGTTTATATGATGGATTATGTTTATTGATTTGCATATGCTGAACCAGCCTTGCATCCCAGACGTGAAGCCGACTTGATCGTGGTGGATAAGCTTTTTGATGTACTGCTGGATTCAGTTTGCCAGCATTTTACTGAGGATTTTTACATCGATGTTCATCAGGGATATTGGCCTGAAATGTTCTTTTTGTTGTGTCTCTTCCAGGTTTCGGTATCAGGATGATACTGGATTCATAAAATGAGTTAGGGAGAAGTTCCTCTTTTTCTATTGTTTGGAGTAGTGTCAGAAAAAAATGGTACCAGCTCCTCTTTGTACTTCTGGTAGAATTCGGCTGTGAATCTGTCTGGTCCTGGACTTTTTTTGGTTGGTAGGCTATTAATTACTGCCTCAATTTCAGAACTTGTTATTGGTCTATTCAGGGATTTGACTTCTTCCTGGTTTAGACTTGAGAGGGTGTATGTGTTCAGGTATTTATCCATTTCTTCTAGATTTTCTAGTTTATTTGTGTAGAGGTGTTTATAGTATTCTCTGATGGTAGTTTGTATTTCTGTGGTATTAGTGGTGATATCGCCTTCATTTTTTATTGTGTCTATTTGATTCTTCTCTCTTTTCTTTTTTATTAGCCTGGCTAGTGGTCTATTTTGTTGATCTTTCCAAAAAACCAGATCTTGGATTCATTGATTTTTTTGAAGGGTTTTTTGTGTCTGTATCTCCTTCAGTTCTGCTCTGGTCTTAGTTATTCGTTGCCTTCTGCTAACTTTTGAATTTGTTTACTCTTGCTTCTCTAGTTCTTTAAATTGAGATGTTAGGGTGTCAATTTTAGATTTTTCCTGCTTTCTCTTGTGGGCATTTAGTGCTATGAATTTCCCTCTAAACGCTGCTTTAGCTGTGTCCCAGAGATTCCAGTACCTTGTATCTTTGCTGTCATTGGTTTCAAATAACTTATGTATTTCTGCTGTAATTTCGTTATTTACTCAGTAGTCATTCAGGAGCAGGTTGTTCAGTTTCCATGTCCAGATTTGGGTGAGTTTCTTACTCTTGAGTTCTAATTTGATTGCACTGTGGTCTGAGAGACTGTTATGATTTCCATTCTTTTGCATTTGCTGAGGAGTGTTTTACTTCCAAGTATGTGGTCAATTTTAGAATAAGTGCAATGTGGTGCTGAGAAAAGTGTATATTCTGTTGATTTGGAGTGGAGAGTTCTGTAGATATCTATTAGATCTGCTTGGTCCAGAGCTGAGTTCAAGTCCTGAATATCCTTGTGAATTTTCTTTCTTGTTGATCTGTCTAATACTGACAATGGGGTGTTAAAGTCTCGCTCTATTATTGTGTGGGACTCTAAGCCTCTTTGTAGGTCTCTAAGAACTTGTTTTATGAATCTGGGTGCTCCTGTATTGGGTGCATATATATTCAGAATAGTTCACTCTTCTTGTTGAATTGTTCCCTTTACCATTATGTGATGCCCTTCTTTATCTTTTTAGTATCACCAGCAGAGGCTGAAGAACAGCAAAGATTGCTGCCTGTTCCTTCCTCTGCAAGCTGTGTACCAGAGGGGCACCCACCAGATACCAGCTGGAGCTCTCCTGTATGAGGTGTCTGTCAGCCCTGCTGGGAGGTGTCTCCCAGTCAAGAAACACAGGGGTCAGGAACCCACTTGAAGAGGCAGTTTGACCCTTAATAGAGCGCCAGCGTTGTGCTGGGAGATCTGCTGCTCCCTTCAGAACCAGCAGGCAGGTACATTTAAGTCTGCTGAAACTGTGCCCACAGCCGCCCTTTCGCCCAAGTACTCTGTCCCAGGGAGATGGGAGTTTTATCTAAAGGCCCCTGATTGGGGATACTGCCTTTTTTTTAATAGAGATGCCCTGTCCAGAGTGGAGGAATCTAAAGAGACAGTCTGATTACAGAGGCTTTGCTGAGCTGCAGAGGGCTCTGCCCAGCTGCAACTTTCCCCTGCTGCTTTGTTTACACTGTGAGGCCAAAACCGCCTACTTAAGCCTCAGTAATGGCGGACACCCCTCCCCCTACCAAGCTCAAGGTCCCAGGTGACTTCAGACTGCTGTGCTGGCAGCGAGCATTTCAAGCCAGTGGATCTTAGCTTGCTGGGCTCCATGGGGGTGGGATCCACTGAGGTAGACTACTTGGCTCCCTGGCTTCAGGCCCCTTTCCAGGGGAGTAAAGTTCTGTCTCACTGGCGTTCCAGGAGCCACTAGGGTATGAAAATAACCTCCTGCAGCTAGCTCGGTGTCTGCCCAAATGGCCACCCAGTTTTGTGCTTGAAACCCAGGGCCCTGGTGGCATAGGCACCAGAAGGAATCTCCTGGTTTGTGGGTTGCACCATGGGAAAAGTGTAGTGTCTGGGCCGGAGTGCACCATTCCTCACACCACAGTTCCTCCCGGCTTCCCTTGTCTAGAGGAGGGAGTTCTCCAACACCTTGTGCTTCCTGGGTAAGGCGATGTCCAACCCTGCTTTGGCTCGCCCTCCGTGGGCTGCACCCCTGTCTAACCAGTCCCAATGAGATGAGCTGGGTATCTTAGTTGGAAATGCAGAAACCACCTACCCTCTGTGTTGATTTCGCTGGGAGCTGCAGACTGGAGCTGTTCCTATTCAGCCATCTTGCCAGCCTCCATCTATAGTAGAACTTTTAAAGCTGTAATCTAATTGCTAAGATATAATAGCAAGAACTAACATTACCTAGCTTTTCTCATGAGCTGGGTGCTGTTCCAAGTACATGTATGCAGTATATGAACTCATTTAATTCAACAACACTTTAGGCGGTTATATTATCCCCCATTTTACAGATGAGGAAACTGAGGCATAAAAGGGTTAAACCCACATTTTAGGTCCTGTAGCTTGTCCATGGATAAGCCAGGATTTACATCTAATCAGTCTGGCTCCATACCCTTAACAGCTAAGCTATATTGTAATTAGGTAAAAAAAAAAAAAAAAAAAAAAAAAAGATTTTGCTAATGGAAGCAGATTATCCATGTGGGGGCCTAGAAGATTTCCTTTATTCATGGAAGAGCGAGGGTACTCTGGCCAATGATGATGGTAGACCACTGGTTAATGAACTAATCAGGAGAACTGGATGATCCTAATAGCAAATGTCATCAAAATATGCTTGTTCTGATATTAGGTTCAGCAAGCAATACCCTGGAAGACTATGGTTCCATGTGTAGCCTCCCTACAGGAGGAAAAAGGTGCATGCTGCCCCTCTCTATCACTACCCCCTGCCTACAGGCTGAGTCCAAGCTTCCCGTATTCATAGCCTTCACTGATATGGTATCTAACTTTCCACTTTCAACTTTGACTTCCATCACTTGCATCCTACTCTCAGGACCTACTAAACTTGTTTCCAGAATGAGTTGCTCCTGGAGCGGGCAGGCCATTTTGTGCTTCCATAGCTTTGTGAGTGCTGTTCTCTCTATTTGAAGTGTGTTTTCTCACCATCTCCATCTGACAAACTCCTACCTACCCTTCAAGAGCCAGCTCAAGTAGCTGCTCACTCTCAAATGTCCCCTGATTCCTTCAAGCAGGGTTAGCCTCTCTTTGGTGTCACTGAGGTCCCTAATCTTGGAGTTTTGCCCTCAGTTCTTGCTTTGTATGCAATTTATTTGCAGGTTTCTCTCTGCTAACAGACTGCTAGCTCCTAAGGGAAGGAGACAATTATTTTTATTTCATATTCATACACTAGCACATAATGAAATGAAGCATCGAATGAATGATTGAAAGAACAAACCTAATGTATTGAATATTATCACCAATTAGATTTGTTGAAAATAATTTGGTGCCTATATTATATATCAGTCTCTTGTCAAGTTGGGCAGTGTGAATCCACCCTAGAAATTTTATCGCCTCTAGGTATTGAGAAAAATGTGAAGATCCAAATCTGTAAAACAGACTAAACTCTAGAAAAGAGTGGTTCTGACAGAGCACTAGTCTGCTCTGAGCAGTTAGCCAGACTCCTGACATTTCTTCTCTTTGAGCACAAAGGGGATCTCCCCAGAGGGGTGGCAGTAGACTGACTGTCATGTGTAATAGTCCTAAATTGTGGTTCTTCGATGTTTTTATAGAAGAATATTGTTGCCAGTAAATAGATTTAGAATCAACAAGTGTTTATTGAGCACCTGAGCTATGTGCTGAGTGCTTCTCATGTACATTCTCCAATTGATATTGACCTAATGTGATTTGATTTCATCTGATCTGATTTTCACACCACCTCATGAAATATGGCCAACTATTTTCATTTTTGAAATAGAAAATCTGGGGCTTGGAATAATTAAGAGACTTATTCAAGGTGATACAAGAAGTAAGCAAAAGACCTGGTGTTTGAGTCTAGACATTCTGACTCCCTGCCCAGTGCTTTTTCTACCATCACAGAGCAAAGTGTTCTTAACAAAAAGGTGAATTTTACTAATTTGCTTGGTGAAGACAAGGTCCTCTGTCTCCTACATCAGGGCGTTTTGTTTATTAAAATCAAGAATGAGTCAGCTGGGTGCGGAGGCTCACGCCTGTAATGCCAGCACTTTGGGAGGCTGAGGTGGGTGGATTACTTGAAGTCAGGAGTTCAAGACCAGCCTGGCCAACATGGTGAAACCCTGTCCCTATTAAAAATACAAAAATTAGCCAGGCATGGTGGCACACACCTGTAATCCCAACTACTCGGGAGGCTGAGGCAGAAGAATTGCTTGAGCCCAGGAGGCAGAGGTTGCAGCGAACCGAGATCATGCCACTGCACTCCAGCCTGGCTGACAGAGCGAGACTCTGTCTCAGGAAAAAAAAAAAAAAAAAAAAAGAATGAGTCATAGCCTTTGGGCAGGGCCTACCAGAGAAGACTAAATCTAAGAATCTGGTATAGAGGATATCCACGTGTTCTGGTCAAGTCACTCTAATCCTCCTCTCTTCAATGGCTCTCTTCTGTTCTTCCCGTATGGTTCCTAGAATGAGTTGCCCACATTAGCAGCCTCTGCTTCCTCACCTTCCATCCACTCCTCGGTGTCTTGAAATTTGGATTTTATTCCTGTTAGTCGGAATGGCAGTTATTAAAAAGTCAAGAAACAACATGCTGGCGAGGTTGTGGAGGAATAGGAACACGTTTACACTGTTGCTGGGAGTGTTAATTAGTTCATCCATTGTGGAAGACAGTGTGGCGATTTCTCAAAGATTTAGAACTGGAAATATCATTTGACCCAGCAGTCCCATTACTGGGTATATGCCCAAAGGAATGTAAATCATTCTGTTATAAAGATACATGCACGTGTGTGTTCACTGCAGCACTGTTCACAATAGCAAAGATGTGGGATCAACCCAAATGCCCACCAATGATAAACTGGGTAAAGAAAACGTGGTACATATCCACCATGGAATGCTAAACAGCCATAAAAAGGAACGAGATCATGTCCCTTGCAGGAACATGGATGATGCTGGAAGCCATTATCTTCAGCAAACTAATGCAGGAACAGAAAACCAAACACCACATGTTCTCACTTATAAGTGGGAGCTGAGCATTGAGAACACATGGACACGGGGAGGGGAACAACACACTCCAGAACCTGTTGGGGAGGGTGGGATCATGTAGGGAGAGCATTAAGGAAAGGAGCTAATGCATGCCAAGTTCAATACCTAGGTGATGGGTTAATAGGTGCGGCAAACCACCATGGCACACGTTTACCTATGTAACAAACCTGCACATTCTGCACATGTACCCTGGAACTTAAAAAATTAAAAAAAATTAAAGTATTTTTCTCTCTCATTTTTCTTTCACAAAGGGAGAAGGTAACTTTTTCTTGCCTCCCTGGGATAAAGCTTAACTAAGAAGGAAACTTCACTCTTCTCTCCTCCTCTTTCTGGATGGATAGACTCATCTAGTTGACGGGATTGGAAAAAGGCTGAAGTCTACTTGCTGAATTATTTTCCCCTCATCTTTCAAGCTTATCTGTTCATCCATGCTTTACATTTATTTGGGCACATTCTACTCTGCAAACCAAGAGAACTATATTTGGGGAAGAGGCGGGTGAGGTTTCGAGGGGGAGGGAAAAGTAACAAGCTTATTTGACCACAAATCTAAGCTGCGTTTTGCTTTCCATCTGATTTTTGTGTCTGAATTTCTCAGTTGAGTGTGACCACAGATTGGAAAGATAGGAATGCTACTAACTGACTCCCTCAAACTGACCACATTCAATTGCAGTCACTCTTCTCAAGGTCATCTGTGACTTCCCAACTGCCACTTCCCACTGGCTCTTCTCAGTCTTCACCTTGCCTGATACCTCAGCAGCATTTGACAGTCATGACCATCTCCTTCCATGTTGAAATTTCTTCTGTGTCTTTCCTTTCCTGGCCCATTCTCTCCTTGGCATCTTGTATCTGCTCTGCCTCCTCCTCCTTTCTTTAAATCTTAGATTCTTGGCATGCACAGCTAACTCCTTCTATCAGTCTGTAAGTTATTCTTAAGCCATCACACATGCTTCTGTGGTGACTAACTACCACCTCTAGTCTGATCATGACCACCTTTACGTCTCCCCTGATATAGAGACATGTTGACGCATCTGCTTATTAGACATCTCCATTTTGATATTCCATGAACACTGCAATTTCAAAAATGTCCTAAGCCAAACTTACCATCTTCTCCATTAAACCTACTCTCCTGTGATGACTGACTCATTTCATGCCACCTCCAATCCCTGGAGTCAGAAGCCTGGGAGTTATTCTTGATTCTGTCCTCTCCCTCAGCAATACATTCAATCAGTTACCCATCTGGCCAATTTTATCTTACAAATATATTTTAATTAATTCTCTTCTCTCATCCTACTAGCAATCTGCCTTAATTCAACACGTTATTATCTTTCACCTGAATTATTGCTCTGGATTTCTATTCTCTATACCAAAGTTCACCTCAAATAGATCATCCATGCAGGCACCATAGATCTTTCTGAAATAAAAATAAGGCCATGACACTCCTGTTATGGTTCCTCCGTGGTTCTCCAAAAACTACAGGATCAGGTGCATGCTTTTTAGCATATGCCACAAACCCTCAAGATATTGTTCCCTCAATGACTTCATTTCTGCCTTATACTTTATGCTCTAGTAAAACAAGTTTTTTCATAATCTCTCCATGTATTATGCTGCTTGTCTTATTTCTTTACCACAAAATGACGTTCCCATATTCTTTTGCCTGGATAACGCCCACTTTGCCTAGTGGTCACCCCCTTCAGAAAGCATTCCTGGAATGCCTCCTTGGGCTGGATTTGATTCCACTCTTCTGTTCCTCCAGCTCATCTGAACGCACCCCATCATTCCATTCTTCATGCCGCACTCTTTCCTGCTTGGCTTCTTGGAATAACAAGGACAATGAGTTACTCATTTTCACACTCTCAGATCCTAGCACAGGGCCTGGCCCAGAGTAGGGAATCTGCGAAGTTTAATATAATAGCATTGAGCCGGGTGTGTTGCCTCATGCCTGTAACCCCAGCACTTTGGGAGGCTGAGGTGGGTGGACCGCTTCAGGTCAAAAATTCAAGACCAGCCTGGCCAACATGGTGAAACCTCCTCTCTACTAAAAATACAAAAATTAGCTAGGCATGGTGGTGGCCATATGTAATCTCAACTACTCAGGAGGCTAAGGCAGGAGAATCGCTTGAACCCAGGAGACAGAGGTTGTAGTGAGCTGTGAAGTTGTGCCACTGCACTCCAGCCTAGGTGACAGAGTGAGACTCCAACTCAAATAACACAACAGATAAATAAGCAACAACAGTGCTCTCTGTAGCACACACACACACCCACTCTCTCTCTCTCTCTCTCTCTTTCTCTGTGTATACATGCATATATATATATAATGCTATCTATATATGTATATATACACACATAAGTATATATATACACACATATGTGTATATATATAGACACACACACATATATATGTGTATATATATAGCATTGGTCTATGCTGTGTGATGTTTAGAGAATGAGAATGAAGTATTGTAATGGAATCAATGAGTTAATTAAGATACAGACAAAAGCAGGGATGCTGTTTCTCTAGCCATGGGGTATGGATCAACAGATAAGACTAAATATAAGAGCCTTTGGTAAAAAATATCCACGTATGTTGTCCAAATCATTCTAACCCCTTCCCTCTCTCTCTCTCTGCTCTTCCCGTCTGCCCTTAAGGCATGTCTGGGTGAACTAGGATTATCCAGCATTACTTAACCCTTGGGTAATGAGATACTAACAATAAGATCTCGCCTTCCGGATAACCTTTGTTTTGCTGAAGTTCTTTTGTACTTAAATTCTTCCTGGGGGTTGTGAAGTGGAGATGTGAGACCAGGGTGAGGCAGAACAAGGGAGAGAAGCTGGCATGGCTGGATAGGATGAGCCCATTGAGCTTGGACATCCCTCCATCTGAAGTGTCCACCAAAAGCTTTTAGCATCAGTGACAGCCCAGGCTGCCTCTGCTCCTGTGACTAGTCATTCCAGAGAGTTCTAGCTTCCTGACCTTTCTTTCTTTTTCTTTTTCTTTTTTTTTTTTTTTTGACAATTTTAGACAAAGTATTTTTCCTTTTTATTATTATTATACTTTAAGTTCTAGGGTACATGTACACAACGTGCAGGTTTGTTACATATGTCTACATGTGCCATGTTGGTGTGCTGCAGCCATTAACTCGTCATTTATATTAGGTATATCTCCTAATGCTATCCCTCCCCACTCCCCCAATCCCACAACAGGCCCCGGTATGTGATGTTCCCCTTCCCGTGTCCAAGTGTTCTCATTGTTCAATTCCCATCTATGAGTGAGAGCATGCAGTGTTCGTTTGTTTGTTTGTTTTTTGTCCTTGCAGTGGTTTGCTGAGAATGATAATTTCCAGCTTCATCCATGTCCCTACAAAGGACATCAACTCATCGCTTTTTATGGCTGCATAGTATTCCAAGGTGTATATGTGCCACATATTCTTAATCCAGTCTATCAGTGATGGACATTTGGGTTGGTTCCAAGTCTTTGCTATTGTGAATAGTGCCACAGTAAACATACGTGTGCATGTGTCTTCACAGCAGCGTGATTTATAATCCTTTGGATATATACCCAGTAATGGGATGGCTGGGTCAAATGGTATTTCTGGTTCTAGAGGAATCACCACACTGTCTTCCACAATGGTTGAACTAGTTTACAGTCCCACCAACAGTGTAAAAGTGTTCCTGTTTCTCCACATCCTCTCCAGCACCTGTTGTTTCCTGATTTTTTAATGATTGCCATTCTAACTGGTGTGAGATGGTATCTCATTGTGGTTTTGATTTGCATTTCTCTGATGGCCAGTGATGATGAGCATTTTTTCATGTGTCTGTTGGCTGCATAAATGTCGTCTTTTGAGAAGTGTCTGTTCATATCCTTTGCCCACTTTTTGATGGGGCTGTTTGTTTTTTTCTTGTAAATTTGTTTGAGTTCTTTGTAGATTCTGGATATTAGCCCTTTGTCAGATGAGTAGATTGCAAAAATGTTCTCCCATTCTATAGGTTGCCTGTTCACTCTGTTGGTAGTTTCTTCTGCTGTGCAGAAGCTCTTTAGTTTAATTAGATCCCATTTGTTAATTTTGGCTTTTGTTGTCATTGCTTTTGGTGTTTTAGACATGAAGTCCTTGCCCATGCCTAGTCCTGAATGCTATTGCCTAGGTTTTCTTCTAGGGTTTTTATGGTTTTAGGTCTAACATTTAAGTCTTTAATCCATCTTGAATTAATTTTTGTATAAGGTGTAAAGATGGGATCCAGTTTCAGCTTTCTACATATGGCTAACCAATTTTCCCAGTACCATTTATTACATAGGGAATCCTTTCCCCATTTCTTGTTTTTGTCAGTTTGTCAAAGTTCAGATGGTTGTAGATGTGTGGTATTATTTCTGAGGGCTCTGTTCTGTTCCATTGGTCTATATCTGTGTTTTGGTACCAGTACCATGCTGTTTTGGTTACTGTAGCCTTGTAGTATAGTTTGAAGTCAGGTAGCGTGATGCCTCCAGCTTTGTTCTTTTGGCTTAGGATTGTCTTGGCAATGTGGGCTCTTTTTTTGGTTCCATATGAACTTTAAAGTAGTTTTTTCCAATTCTTTGAAGAGTCATTGGTAGCTTGATGCAGATGGCATTGAATCTATAAATTACCTTGGGCAATATGGCCATTTTCATGATATTGATTCTTCCCATCCATGAGCATGGAATGTTTTTCCATTTGTTTGTGTCCTTTTTTATTTCACTGAGCAGTGGTTTGTAGTTCTCCTTGAAGAGGTCCTTCACATCCCTTGTAAGTTGGATTCGTAGGTATTTTATTCTCTTTGAAGCAATTGTGAATGGGAGTTCACTCATGATTTGGCTGTTTGTCTGTTATTGGTGTATAAGAATGCTTGTGAGTTTTTGCACATTGATTTTGTATCCTGAGACTTTGCTGAAGTTGCTTACCAGCTTAAGGAGATTTGGGGCTGAGATATTGGGGTTTTCTAAATATACAATCATGTCATCTGCAAACAGGGACAATCTGACTTGCTCTTTTCCTAATTGAATACCCTTTATTTCTTTCTCCTGCCTGATTGTCCTGGCCAGAACTTCCAACACTATGTTGAATAGGAGAGGTGAGAGAGGGCATCCCTGTCTTGTGCCAGTTTTCAAAGGGAATGCTTCCAGTTTTTGCCCATTCAGTATGATATTGGCTGTGGGTTTGTCATAAATAGCTCTTATTATTTTGAGATGTGTTCCATCAATACCGAATTTATCGAGAGTCTTTAGCATGAAGGGCTGTTGAATTTTGTCAAAGGACCTTTCTGCATCTATTGAGATAATCATATGGTTTTTGTCTTTGGTTCTGTTTATATGCTGGATTACGTTTATTGATTTGCATATGTTGAACCAGCTTTGCATCCCAGGGATGAAGCCCACTTGATCATGGTGGATAAGCTTTTTGATGTGCTGCTGGATCTGGTTTGCCAGTATTTTATTGAGGATTTTTGCATCGATGTTCATCAGGGATATTGGTCTACAACTCTGTTTTTCTGTTGTGTCTCTTCTAGGCTTTGGTATCAGAATGATGTTAGCCTCATAAAATGAGTTAGGGAGGATTGCCTCTTTTTCTGTTGATGGAAATAGTTTCAGAAGGAATAGTACCACCTCCTCCTTGTACCTCCAGTAGAATTCAGCTGTGAATCCATCTGGTCCTGGACTTTTTTGGTTGGTAGGCTATTAATTATTGCCTCAATTTCGGAGCCTGTTATTGGTCTATTCAGGGATTTATCTTCTTCTTGGTTTAGTTTTGTGAGGGTGTAAGTGTCCAGGAATTTATTCATTTTTTCTAGATTTTCTACTTTATTTGCATAGAGGTGTTTATAGTATTCTCTGATGGTAGTTTGTATTTCTGTGGGGTCGGTGGTGATATCCCCTTTATCATTTTTTATTGCATCTATTTGATTCTTCTTTCTTTTCTTCTTTATTAGTCTTGCTAGGGCTCTATCAGTTTTGTTGGTATGTTGTGTCTTTGTTCTCAGTGGTTTCAAAGAACATCTTTATTTCTGCCTTCATTTCGTTATGTACCCAGTAGTCATTCAGGAGCAGGTTGTTCAGTTTCCATGTGGTTGAGTGGTTTTGAGTGAGTTTCTTAATCCTGAGTTCTAGTTTGATTGTGCTGTGGTCTGAGAGACAGTTTGTTATAATTTCTGTTCTTTCACATTTGCCGAGGAGTGCTTTACTTCCAACTGTGTGGTCAATTTTGGAATAAGTGCGATTTGGTGCTGAGAAGAATGTGTATTCTGTTGATTTGGAGTGGAGAGTTCTGTAGATGTCTATTAGGTCCACTTGGTACAGAGTTGAGTTCAATTCCTGGATATCCTTGTTAACTTTCTGTCTCGTTGATCTGTCTAATGCTGACAGTGCGGTGTTAAAGTCTCCCATTATTCTTGTGTGGGAGTCTAAGTCTCTTTTTAAGTCTCTAAGGACTTGCTTTATGAATCTGGGTGCTCCTGTATTGGGTGCATATATATTTAGGATAGTTAGCTTTTCTTGTTGACTTGATCCCTTTACCATTATGTAATGGCCTTCTTTGTCTCTTTTGATCTTTGCTGGTTTAAAGTCTATTTTATCAGAGACTAGGATTGCAACCCCTGCCTTTTTTTGTTTTCCATTTGCTTGGTAGATCTTGCTCCACCCCTTATTTTGAGCCTATATGTGTCTCTGCATGTGAGATGGGTCTCCTGAATACAGCACATTGATGGGTCTTGATTCTTTATCCAATTTGCCAGTCTGTGTCTTTTAATTGGAGCATTTAGCCCATTTACATTTGAAGTTAATATTGTTAAGTGTGAATTTGATCCTGTCATTATGATGTTAGCTGGTTATTTTGCTAATTAGTTAATGCAGTTTCTTCCTCGCATCAATGGTCTTTACATTTTGACATGTTTTTGCAATGGCTGGTACCAGTTATTCCTTTCCGTGTTGAGTGCTTCCTTCAGGAGCTCTTGTAGGGCAGGCCTGGTGGTGACAAAATCTCTCAGCATTTGCTTGTCTGTAAAGGATTTGACTTCTCCTTCGCTTATGAAGCTTAGTTTTGCTGGATATGAAATTCTGGGTTGAAAATTCTTTTATTTAAGAACGTTGAATATTGGCCCCCACTCTCTTCTGGCTTGTAGAGTTTCTGCCGAGAGATCTGCTGTTAGTCTGATGGGCTTCCCTTTGTGGGTAACCCGATCTTTCTCTCTGGCTGCCCTTAATATTTTTTCCTTCATTTCAGCTTTGGTGATTCTGACAATTATGTGTCTTGGAGTTGCTCTTCTCGAGGAATATCTTTGTAGTGTTCTCTGTATTTCCAGAATTTGAATGTTGGCCTGCCTTGCTAGGTTCAGGAAGTTCTCCTGTGTAATATCCTGCAGAGTGTTTTCCAACTTGGTTCCATTCTCCCCATCACTTTCAGGTACACCAGTCAGACGTAGATTTGGTCTTTTCACATAGTCCCATATTTCTTGGAGGCCTTGTTCATTTTGTTTTACTCTTTTTTCTCTAAACTTCTCTTCTTACTTCATTTCATTCATTTGATCTTCAATCACTGATACTCTTTCTTCCAGTTGATCGAATCAGTTACTGAAGCTTGTGCATTTGTCACGTAGTTCTCATGTCATGGTTTTCAGCTCCATCAGGTCGTTTAAGGATTTCTCTACATTGGTTATTCTAGTCAGTCATTTGTCTAATCTTTTTTCAAGGTTTTTAGCTTCTTTGCGATGGGTTCGGACTTCCTCCTTTAGCTCGGAGAAGTTTGATCGTCTGAAGCCTTCTTCTCTAAACTCATCAAAGTGATTCTCCATCCAGCTTTGTTCTGTTGCTGGTGAGGAGCTGCATTCCTTTGGAGGGGGAGAGGTGCTCTGATTTTTAGAATTTTCAGCTTTTCTGCTCTGTTTTCCCCCCATCTTTGTGGTTTTATCTGTCTTTGGTCTTTGATGATGGTGACGTACAGATGACGTTTTGGTGTGGATGTCCTTTCTGTTTGTTATGTTTTCTTCTAACATTCAGGACCCTCAGCTACAGGTCCATTGGAGTTTGTTGGAGGTCTGCTCCAGACCCTGTTTGCCTGGGTATCAGCATCAGAGGCTGCAGAACAGCGAATGTTGCTGAACCGCAAGTGTTGCTGCCTGATTGTTCCTCTGGAAGCTTTGACTCAGAGGGGTACCTGGCCATGTGAGGTGTCAGTCTGCCCCTAGTTGGGGGCGCCTCCCAGTTAGGCTACTTGGGGGTCAGGGACCCACTTGAGGAGGCAGTTCATCCATTCTCAGCTCTCAAACTCTGTGCTGGGAGAACCACTACTCTCTTCAAAGCTATCAGACAGGGACATTTAAATCTGCAGAGGTTGCTGCTGCCTTTTGTTCGGCTATCCCTGCCCTCAGAGGTGGAGTCTACAGAGGCAGGCAGGCCTCCTTGAGCTGAGGTGGGCTCCACCCAGTTTGAGCTTCCCGGCTGCTTTGGTTACCTACTCAAGCCTCAGCAATGGTGAATGCCCCTCCCCCAGCCTCGCTGCCACCTTGCAGTTCAATCTCAGACTGCTGTGCTAGCAGTGAGTGTGGCTCTGTGGGCTTGGGACCCTCTGAACCAGGCACAGGATATAATCTCCTGGTGTGCTGTTGCCTAAGACCCTTGAAAAAGCGCAGTATTAGGGTGGGAGTGACTTGATTTTCCAGGTGCTGTCTGTCATGGCTTTCCTTGGCTAGGCAAGGGAATTCCCTGACCCCTGGTGCTTCCTGGGTGAGGAGATGCCTCACCTGGCTTCAACTCTCACTCAGTGGGCTACACCCACTGTCCTGCACCCATTGTCTGACACGTCCCAGTGAGATGAACCTGATACCTAGTTGGAAATGCAGAAATCACCTGTCTTCTGCATCGCTCACGCTAGGAGCTGTAGACTGGAGCTGTTCCTATTCGGCCATCTTGGAACTGCTCTTCTTCCTGACCTTTCAACTTCAGGACTTGAAGCTGCCCTGCAGGCTCCCAGGGGCAAACCTCAGCCCCCTAATCTTTGGCACTTTGCCCATTTCTGCTTGCCCTGTAACCTGGCTTCATAACTGTTATTGTTTCCTCTTATGTTTGCATATAGCTCCTAAGGTTTCAAAGCACTTCCATATGTTGCACTTTTTTTTTTTTTTTTGAGTTGAAGTCTTGTTCTGTTGCCCATACTGGAGTACAGTGGCATGATCTCGCCTCACTGCAACCCTGCAATCTCCACCTCCCGGGTTCAAGCAATTCTCCTAACTCACCCTCCCGAGTAGCTGGGATTACAGGTGCCCAGCACTGAACCGGCTCATTTTTGTATTTTTAGTAGAGACGGGGTTTCAGTATGTTGGCCAGGCTGGTCTTGAACTCCTGGCCTCATGATCCACCCACCTCGGCCTCCCAAAGTGCTGGGATTACAGGCGGGAGCCACCGGGCCTGGCCCTGTTAAACTTCTTTTAATCCTCCCAATAGTCCTGGGAGTGAGTAGGTCATATCTGAGATTATGTGTCTGGTAACAGAGGGGAGTCCAGACCTCAGGTGTCTTGATTCCAGAGGCTTTCTCTTTCTAGTATTTGCTGTGGGAGGGAAACTCAAGAATAGATCTCATACTTTTCTCTCAGCTATTCGTAAACACTGGAGAACCGACACCAACCTTTACTACCCCTAAGTTAAATGTCAGACGTCTCTGTAGTTTTATAAAAATTTTCACTTTACAACATGATTTCCGAATATCTCCACTGGTCCTAACAACACAGGAAAGGAAAAAATATAGACATCTGTTCTCTCTTTCTCTCTGTTGCACCGACTATACCTTCTTTTCCTGTACCCCTGTTTTCATAAGAATATCTCATTCTCCTTGCCAAAGTGATTTGTTTAGGGATATAGACATCATGGTCCAAGAGGGACCAATTGGAATCTTCCACAGGCTTTTTGCTGGAATTTTTACTTAACTCCATTGGAAGTAACCTTCGAGTCTGGGATTCCTGTGAGATGGATTTTCTGCCATATTTTATTTCACATGGTAAGACCCTATCCATGAACTGGAAAGAGTAATAGAATCTCCACTATTTTGACTGAATCCTAGGATCTGGTCTTATCTGACTTTGGTGTTTTTCTAGACATTCAGATGATGTGAATAAGTAACTTGACAAATTCCTTTTTTTCCTTGAGCTTGCTTAGGTTGTGTTTCTCTCACTTGTATCTAAAGTGCTTAAATATTTATTTAACAGATAAGACACTGACATTATGTAAATCTACAAAAGGTTCATAGCTTTTGAGATGGTTTGGATTTTGGTCCCCTTCAAATCTCATGTAGAAATGGAATCCCCAGTGTCAGAGGTAGAGCCTGGTGATAGGTGTTTGGGCCATGGAGGCAGATCCCTCTTGAATGACTTGGTGCTGTTCTTATGGTCATGAGTGAGTTCTTGCTCTGAGTTCGTGGGAAATGTTGTTGTTTTAAAAGAGTGTGGCACTTACCCCGCCCCTTGCTCATACTCTCATCATGTGATGTGCCTGTTCCCCCTTTGCCTTCTGCCATGATTGTAAGCTTCCTGAGGCCATGCCAGAAGCAGGTGCTGGCACAGTGTTTCTTGTACAGTCTGCAGAATGTTGAGCCAAAATAAACTTCTTTAAAAAAATAAATTACTCAGTCTCTGGTATTTCTTTATAGTAATGTGGAACAAACTAACATAGCTTTATAGTGGTATAAATGGTGTTGAAAAAAACAATTCTTTTTCAGAGTAAGAATACACACACACACACACACACACACATTCGTGGTGACCAGCTCGAACCACTGAGCCACATACTTTGCCTTATGTATCATGTGTAGCCTTTCTTAATTCATACCGGTGACCTTGAAATTGAGGAACTCTAGCTTCACTAGCCAACCTGGCCCAGACCCAGCATCGATCCAGTCCTCTGATTTGTCCTTTCTCATGTCTGTGCCTTTTCTGATTGGTTCAAAATTGGGTGGCTTCTCTCTCAAGGGCTCTTCAGCGACTTTGGCAGCCAAGTTGCTGTTGCTTTTATCTGGTCCTTCCTGGACATCCAAGAAACCATTGGTCAGGCAGTTCATTTATATTTCCTCTACATCTCTGCTATCTAAGGACCTGCTTCCCAGCGACCTTGTAGAACCAGGGGGTGGGTGGCTTTACAGCTTTAGAGGCAATTTGTTTCAGGGCAGGCGATGGCCTGACAAATATGTTTAAAGCTATGTGGAAAGCTCTGTTTTCCAATTCAAGTTCAGGGCTATTTCTGCATAAGTCTAGACAGAAATTCTTTTGGAAAGTGGATGCTTAAGTTTGAATATTTTTAAAAATGAAGGAGGGGCTTTCAAGTCTATAGTTTATCTGACTTTTTTGAGAGTTTGTTCTCACTACCATCACACCAAGCAGAAGCTACCACTGAAAAATAGGCTCCTGTCATCCTGACCTTTTTCTCAGCTCTAGTGCTGAACCACTTGCCAAAACTCATTTTTTCTCTTTAGACCTATGTATGATTTTCCTGTGCACTAAAGATACCCCATGCTCTGCCTTTTGCCAGCTTGTTTGTCTGTTCACTTTTCATTCTATACCACCTGTACTTTTAGGGTTTTTGACATAATCTGAGTACATCCTGATATGTTACAACAAAAAGAGCTAAGCTAGAACCCTCAACAGTAGCCTTTTGGTTTATCTTTGCACTGTTGTTTGTGTTTCATTCTGGTACTTTCTGTTCCAGTAGTTGCAACTGTCCTTGTTTTGAGAAAAGTTCTTAGGTTTCTTCCTCAGTAGGAATTTGGATTGTGCCTCTGGCTAGCCTGTTCTCCCTGGCTGGTCACCATATACCCCATCAATTCCAGCCCCAGCACCTTGTATTTGCTTAGGTTCCCTGGAGTAGTTGTTCTCATTCTGTTCACCACAACCTGCATCTCATTATTCCTAGAAAAGAAGAATTCCTGAATGTTGGCCTGAGGAATACCTACACACACACACACACACGCACACATTCATGGTGACCAGGTGATGAGGACAATACATACATCACATAATGCAACCTATACACTTCCATGTACATTGCACATGTACATACATCACGCATTACAACCTTTACACTTCCATGTACATCGCACATTGCAACCTGTACACTCTTAACTTCATTATTACATTTTATCCTCAAAACCATCCACCAAGATAGGACTTCTCGTTCCCTTTTCATATACAAGAAAACTTAAAAAAAAAAAAAAGATTCATTCGCTTTCAACGTGTCAGATATGTGTTAGGCAGTGGAGATACAAATGTAAAGTAAACAATCAGCTCACCATTACTATAAAATAGTGCCTCAGGAGTTCAGGAGGCTATGGCTCTGTTTTGGGCTGAAGTTGGCTGGACTACAGGCAGCATAATATGAACTGAATCTTGAAGAATAGCTGGTGAATAATGACGAAGAGCTCGTTGGCAAATCAAAGGTGACAAGAAGCTTGGGAGAAAGCTGTACCATATCAGGGTAGTTGCAGAGTAAGGCTTAGCAGTCAGCAGGTGTCCTGGTATTTGGGGAAGCTTTCAAAAAGTTTCAAGATGAGGTAACTGAGGTTCTAGGTGAGAGAACAGCTGAAGGATAGCTGGAGCATTGTCAATGCTGTCGTTTCTGCCCTGAGAGCTGTAAGCCATAGCCTGGACTCCTTCCTCTTCCTTGCTTTTCACTGTCAGTTAATAAATTCAGTTCATTCTATCTCTTGGCTATCTCCCACATTGGTTTCCTTCTACCACCCCACATAGCCACTTCTTTTAATTCAAGTTCTTCTTACCTTTCCTAATGCAGTAACATTTTGTTTCTCTCCCTACCTCTCCTAACCATTTTTCCACCCGGTCACCAGCGATCATTCTAAAATGTGGTTAAAAGTGCAGGCTTTGGAGTGTGGCAGGTCTGAATTTAAATTTTTTATTTCTATCAGTTATAAGCTGTGTGACTTTGGATGGGATACTTAGCCTCTCTTATGCTAAGTCGCCTCACCTTTCAATGGGGTAATGACATGCCCTGAGTGTGAACAGGAATAAGGTGTACCTTGGCTCCTCCCCATCAAGTCTCCCTCCACCCACCCCCTTCTTAGCTTCCCCACAGGATGTGAATGTGGAAAAAACCTCCAATTAGCTGTTCAAAGCATTCTGATTATTTAGAGTTTAAGACATGGACTTTGCCATGTTTGTGAGTAGATAGAGTTACTGTTTCTTAAAATCCTGTCCCCTGTATGGCTGCCATTTGGTGCTTTCCACCTCAGATCTAGGTGGGGCTTGGACTCTTTTCCCTGAAGGTATGAGAAGGGCGGGGTCCTACCATCTGTGTTGCAAGGAGTGGGTGTCTTAGTCTATTTGCATTGCTATAAAGCAATCCTGGGCCAAAGCAATCCTCCCACCTCAGCCTCTCCAGTAGCTGGGACTATAGGCACATGCCACCACACTTGGCTAATTTTTAATTATTTTGGAGAGACAACATCTCACTATGTTGCTCAGATTGGTCTCAAACTCCTGGCCTCAAGCAGTCCTCCTGTCTCAGCCTCCCAGAGCACTGGGATTGTGGGCATGAGCCACTACGCTCAGCTCCATATTTGATTTTATGTCTGTGTACTCTGTGAATAGGCTGAGTAGGGGTTATTGATCTGTGAATTCTGCTGAATAAGTGTTATTGATCACAAGGGAAATGTTTTATATGAGATAAGAAAAAATTATCAATATTAGTTAATGGAAATAGAATAAGATACACAAATGAATATATAAAAAAGTATCTGGGCAGATGGAACATCAGAAAATAAGGAAGAGGAACTGCTGCAGGTTGACATTCTTGTGATCACAAAAGTGAGATCAGCTGTATATGTGCATAGAATTTGCCGAATGAAGCAGAAAGTATAGATATAATAAAGCTGTATCCTAGTAATAGAGTCCCATCTTGTGATAATGGTATTGAAATAAGGAATCAATCTGTATGTTAATCAATTAAATCATAACTAGAGGTAAGCAACCACTATTCTGATGAGCTCCATTTCAGAAGCAGTTCTAGGGAGGTATTCAGCAAGGATTCAGGCAACAGAGGGAGCTGAGGAGGAGGAGAAAGTGAGCTGAATGTAAAGGAAGTTACACAGAGCCACATTTTCAGGATCTTGGGTAAACCACTGACTTTAGTTGTGATTAGTATAAATAATTAATAAGTGTTTTGTGAAGCCCTTATACCACAAACATATGACCTGGAACCACTACTGTGTGGGAGGCACCTGGGGCGGCTAGAACCCCTTCTCCTCGATGTCCATGAAAATTGCTTCTCTTGGAGTCATTGCCATGGCTTGAAGTTGTTTTCTCTCCCAGCCTCCTGCTTTTTAGGCAGGAGTATGTGGCCTCTCAGAAAAGTCAGAAGGAACTGCATAGGTGAGTCAAACATTTTTATCTTCACATTTCTAACTCAGCTCAAAGTTTGGCTCAGAATAGGTGCTAAAAACAACAACAAACTATGACTAAATGAATGATAGACCAAAACTCCAAATGTCATGAGACATACATAAAAATATATCCACCATTTATAGAACTCTGCTAATTGTCAAGGACAGTATAAAATGCTTTATACCTATTAACTTACTTAGCTGTTCTCATTGAAGACTCAAAGTGGGAATCTTGGTAGAATAGATATTTCTGTTTTGTGGATAGGAAAAATGAGGGTACCCAAAGGCTATGTAACTTGTTCAAGGCTGGGAAAATAACAAGTGGTAGAGCTAGCATTCAAATTAAGTCTATGTGCTCCCAAGCCCATGTTATATCAATAACTATGAGGATGATATTATCACAATACTACAATCTGGATAGGATGATGTAAACTTGGTGATGAGTTTCAAGCTAATGACCAAAAGAAGCTCATATTCAGCTCCCATTCTATTTTGCTTCTGCCTTACCTATCCAAGAGAGTTGACTGGAAACTATTTGTCTTGAACAACAAGCCAATCTGAGAACTGCCTGAACTCTGAAATAGATGGTTGATATGTTCTCTCATACATGCAACACCATGTGTAGAAAACAGTGGCTAAAGTGGTCTTAGGCTACAATACTGTTGATTATGAGAGCAGATGTTGGAATTTAGAAGATCCGAATTCAAATAGTGCCTCTGCTGTGGGCTTGGGTGGGTTATTTTCCTTCTCTGAGCCTATGTCTCTATTGAGCAAATGAGTATAATAGTATCTACCTCATGGTATTGGTGAACACATTGAAATTGGATGAATATACATATAACATAGTTAAATGTACTCTGTACCCTTGAAATGTTCAATATAAGCCATTATTATGTTATATTTGAGATGCATGTTGATATCCATAACAGGTGAAAGAGAGACATAATTAGGAAATGTTAATGAAAAATCAAGATTTCAAAAATTGCATTCATAGAATAATCAAAACTACACAAACAAAATGAGACTGAAAAAACTGCATGGAAAAATACTGAAGGGAAATGTATCAAAATTTAAGAGCTCACCTTTAGAAACGTATATTTCTTTTCACTCTTCTGTATTTTCTAAGTCTTCTATGATTAGCAAGTAACATTTTATTAATGGAAAAATTTAATTTTGTGCCAATTTTTTTTTTTTTTTTTGAAACAGAGTCTCACTCTGTGGCCCAGGCTGGAGTGCAGTGGTGTGATCTCAGCTCACTGCAACTTCCGTCTCCTGAGTTCAAGTGATTCTCCTGGCTCAGTCTCCCAAGTAGGTGGGATTACAGGCATGCGCTGCCAAATCTGGCTAATTTTTGCATTTTTAGCAGAGACGAAGTTTCACCATGTTGGCCAGGTTCATGTGGAACTCCTGACCTCAGGTGATCTGCCTGCCTCAGTCTCCCAAAGTGCTAGGATTACAGGGATGAGTCACCACACCCGGCCCAATTAATTTTTAAAAACTATATGCTCAAGTTACCGTAATCCTCAAAGGAAATGAGTAGAAACATTTGAAAAAGTTTTTGCCAGCACGATGCCAGTTTGAGTGTCAGCAAATTTTCCTGGCAAATAGTTCACTGAGTCTTGCATGCTCCTGAAGGCACTTCTAACTGAGGTAGGGGAGATGACAATATTTGGGACCCCAGGACAGCACTTCCTGAGGGCCCTGGAAAGCCAGCAAATACAAATTCATTGTTCTGCTCAATCCTCTATAATTGAACTAAAAAGTCCTGGGGCTCTGATGGAGGCTGGCTGGGTGCCATATCCTTCTCCTTACATGGTTGAGTCAAGCCAAGCGACCAGAGCGGGAACAGTCCTGCTTTATCAGCACTGATGACTAGAGCAGTCATTAATTAGACAGAGATTAGCTTAAATACAGTAGTTAGTTAATTGCAAGTTTGACACAGCATTTCCTATGTCGCAGCATGCAGTCTGGAAGCAGAGCCGAACAGTGGGAAGCTTTCCAGGCTCATTGTAAATGCACCAAGTGGAAATTAATATATGGCAAGGGTTTGAGGGCTGGGGGTGGCCCATTCTGGTTTTGAAGTCCTAGTTTAGCTTGGCTTGAATTCTGAATGGCTCTTTCAGAGAGTTTGGTTTGTTGTATAGGAAGGCCTACTGGAGGTGGTGATGCCAGACACAAATTCTGAGAGTTGAGTAGGAGAGAGCCAGGTAGATGATTTAGAAGACTTTTGAGATCATAAGGATCAGTCAGAAATTCAGATGCAAAAGAGGCATTTGGGGATTAACAGGTGGATCAGAAAGATCAGGTATAGAGTATGGTAGAGGAGAAGCTGGGAGAGGTGAGAATGGCATAAGAAGGTAAAAAGAAAGCAAGATATGCAAGATGAAAGAGTAAGAGGAGGAAGAGAGTGATGCAGTCAATGTTTCAGGGACAGTCAGAGGAGAGAGAAGTCTCTGCATGAGGGTAGGGCAGGGTAGGGGAGATTGCACAGAGGTCTCAGGAGTCCAGCTAGCAATTGAAAATATCATTCATTCACTCATTTTTTTTTTCACTTTTTCCACAAATAGAAATTAATCATTTGCCAGAGCCTAGCACTGTCCTTTTACAGTCAAAGTAGAAGAGAAGGAGAAAGATGAAAACATAGATTATGATGACACATTGTGATTAGAGCTAAAATAAAATTTTGTGCAGATGATGTAGGCAAAGGGAGGATAGAGGAAGTTAGTAAAGACTTCATAGGGAATACAGGGTTTATATATGGTTTGAAAGGATGAGTTGAAGCTTGTCAGAGATAAAGGGAGGACATAGCAAGTGGAGGAGAGGAGCAAGGCAGCCTATGTTTGGGGAAGGAAGAACAACCACAAGTGGATGGAAGGTGGTGGATGGAGGGATGATGAAGAAAAGGGAAGTAGGGCTGAGATCGGAAGAGCTTAGATTCCTGAGTTAGGAATTGGAAAGAATTCTGAGGATTGGTTGCCTTCATGATCTTTTGATTGTATACATTATCAGTTAATAATTTTGAATCTATATTCCCAGTACTCATTTGTTCATTCATCCAACAAAACATTACTGAGCATCTATTTTATATAACACTGCTTCATGTATCTATAGACCAGGATAGATATTTCCAGATATTATGTATGGAAAGTTCTTTATCTTTTTGACATATTTTCATATTTTATATATTATATGTACATATGTAAAATATAGTATTTATAAAATATACATAATAGACAAATATACACATAATAGACATATATATACATATATGCACATAATATATACATTTGCCTATCATGTATTTTCTGTATCCATAATTCAGAAGAGGTCCTTGAAGATTTCTCTGATATATATGTATATATTTATATCTATTTTATATACATACATATATATAATTGTTTATATGATTCTTCCTTTTCAATAGGGCTTAAAAAACAACCTCTAACTTCAATTCCTGCCCATCAATAACTGCCTGTTTTGAAACCCCTTTCTCCTAGGTGTCTCATTGGTGTTTGATTTGATCATCTCTGCTTCACATCCCTGATGGAATGAGCTTTGTGCATATGTGCCTTTGTGACCTGATGAAATGCCCTTTGCCTTCCCCATCCACTGACACAAATAGCTAATTTTTAGAAGTTAGAAAAATGTATTGGCAACTGAATCTTTATTTAAGCCATGCATTCTTCTGAATGTTTTGCAAGCACTGATTCAGTTAATCTTCACAGCAACCTCCCACAGGAAGATTGCTTTATTATCACCATGCCACAGGTAGGCAACCTGAGACACAGGGAGATTGAGGTACTATCCAAGGTTGCTTACTACGTAACAGAACTGATGGAGAGGTAGGTTTTGAGTTAAATTTGGGTTCACTCTTGATCGATAAATTAGATATCATGCACCTTGTTAATCACCACTAATGTGCATCAAGACTTTACTCTCTGTGTTAAGTGTCTGAAGTGAGCTTTTGTAACACCCCAATGACAGAGGAATTATTATAACTTGTTTGACAGACAAGAAATTAAGGCTTCAAAATGTTAGCATTAGCTGCAAGTGAGTGATTGGGCTGGACCTAGAATCCAGGTGACTGATGCCAAAGCCCATGCGTGTATCTCTTGGATGCACCACCTTTAATACCTGAGGAAGACCCTTCCCTTTAACTGAGTTTCCTGTGGTATATGCTGCCATGATGCTTGGGTAAACCACTTACTATCGTTATTGGTCTTACTACCATCAGTTAAGAACACTTCCAGATACCAGGGACTGAGCTGGTATTTTAACAAACATTACCTTACTGAATCTTTCCTAAAGACCTTCTGAGGGAAACATAATTATCAACCCGTTTTCAAAATGATTTCCCCAGAGTCACATAGCTGATAAGAGGAAGAGCCCAGATTTAGAGCAAGGGCTCCCTAATTCCAAACCCCATTATCCCATGGAGCTTCTGGCAGCAATCTCTGGACTCATTTCCCCCTTTTTCCACTTGAGAAGAGAAGACATCTACCATTGTTACATCTATACCCCTCTGTCCCTGAGCTGGCTGGGTTGCCAGAGAAGACCCCCATCAGTCATGTTCACAGTCCAGATGACAGTGTCCCTCTCCCCTGCCTGTCAGCTGCCATCTCCCAGGAAGAAGGGCTTGTTCCCAGACAGGATTTACAGCTTCAGCTTCATCAACCTGGCTCCATGATGCAGTGCCCTTACCCAGCTGTCTCTTCCCCATTCATCTTCCCCAGGGTGAGCAAAGCTTGTAAATTCACAAAGTTTATGATCAAGTTTTAGAAGCCGGTCCTTCCCCCTATCTTTACCAGACACACACACACACACACACACACACACACACACACACATATATATACACACACACACACCTACTCATATCTCTTAAATAAGTGGTCAAAGCTATGGGCTTTGCAGCCAGACTGCCTGAATTTAAATACTCTCTTTGATATTTATTATGTGATTTTGAGTCATCTCTCTGTGACTTAGTTTCCTTACTGGTAAAGTAAATATATATTAGTACCAATCTCAGAGTTGCTCTGAAGATCAAATTACAAGTAAAGAACTTAAAATGGTACCTGTGTCATATTAAATGTTCAGTAAGCATTAGGTGTTTTATCATATCATCATGAAGGGCATTATTAAGTATTGCTTATCAGGAGGTCTACTTAGGAGTATTCATTTTCCACCAGAAACCAGGAGAACACTATTCTGGAAGGTGACCTTGAGTTCAATGTTTGGCCTTACTCCTCCCAGAGATATTTTTCTTCCAAAATAACAATAATCTTCATTTACTGAACAATCTATTTTATGCCAATCACTATAATGCTGTAAGAAGCTGTGATGGATTGGTGCCTATTTGCACTCTCCAAGCCTCATACCCCAACATGTTCTTTGCTTTTCCCTTTCTCATCTCTGTATCACAAAGAGCTAGTATTTCCCAAGATCCTACATCAACTGACTTCTGATGGGGTTTAGCCAATGGGAGGTATGGGTAAAAGACGAGAGGACAGGAGGAAGGGAGAAGTTAGGTTATCAGTCAGCCACTGCTGTGTAACAGATCACCCCAAAACTCAATGACACACTATGGTAAGCACTTATTTCTGGATTCCATGTCAATGGATTTGCTGAGGTGGTTGTTTGAGCTGTGCTTCAATTCTGCAAGTTATCAGAGGCATCTCTATTCCACATGTTTCTTATTCTTCAAGGACTGTTTGGCTACTCCAGGGCACGTTCTTGGCATTGCAATGGAAAAGGTGCAAGTGGGAAAGCCCCACTACAGAAGCGCATTTTAAACTGCTGTTTACATTGTGTCTGCTAATACCTCTTGGCCAAAGCAAGTTATATGGTCAAGCCTAACATCAATGGGGTGAAAAAATTTACTCTTCTCATGGTGGTAGGGTCAGGGAGTAAACATCTTTTAATATTAAATAATCTATCATACCAGGGTATTCTTCTAATGCTGTCTGCCTTGTTTCTGCTTGGGGCTATGTCTCCTTAATGACTCCAGCTTCTCCTGACAGGGATTTGTGCTTCGAGCTTCTGCTAGATAACTCTGACTCTTAGAATCTGGTAATGTTGCCTCTTCTCTGTCCCTCTAGCCTACAGATGATAGAAGTTTTCTGCTATTTCCAGTTTTTGCTTTGGCTCACTACCTCTCGTTTTTATTTTTTGTGTGATAGTAATTCATTTTATTTATTTTTATGTGTATTTGTTATTATTATACTTTAAGTTCTGGGATACATGTGCAGAACGTGCTGGTTTGTTACATAAGTATACACATGCCATGATGATTTGCCACACTCATCTACCCGTCATCTACATTAGGTATTTCTTTTAATGCTATCCCTCCCTTAGGCCCCCACCCCCTGACAGGCCCCGGTGTGTGATGTTCCCCTCCTTGTGTCTATGCATTCTCATTATTCAACTCCAGTTTATCGGGGTGGGGGGGAACATGCAGTGTTTGGTTTTCTGTTCCTTTGTAAGTTTGCTGAGAATGATGGTTTCCAGTTTCATCCATGTTCCTGCAAAGGACGTGAACTCATCCATTTTCATGGCTGCATAGTATTCCATGGTGTATATGTGCCACATTTTCTTTATTGAGTCTATCATAGATGGGCACTTGCGTTGGTTCCAAGTCTTTACTCTTCTGAATAGTGCTGCAATAAACTAAGTGTGCATGTGTCTTTATAGTAGAATGATTTATAATCCTTTGGGTATATACCCAGTAATGAGATTGCTGGGTCAAATGGCATTTCTGGTTGTAGATCCTTGAGGAATCACCACACTGTCTTCCTAAGACCATAAAAACCCTAGAAGAAAACCTAGGCAATACCATTCAGGACATAGGAATGGGCAAAGACTTCATGACTAAAACACGAAAAGCAATGGCACCAAAAGCCAAAATTGACAAATGGGATCTAATTAAACTAAAGAGCTTCTGCACAGCCAAAGAAACTGTCATCAGAGTGAACAGGCAACCTACAGAATAGGAGAAAATTTTTGCAATCTATCCATCTGATAAAGGGCTAATATCCAGAATCTACAAGCAACTGAAACAAATTTACGAGAAGAAAACAACCCCATCAAAAAGTAGACAAAGGTTATGAACAGACACTTCTCAAAAGAAGACATTTATGTGGCCAACCAACATATGGAAAAAAAAGCTCATCGTCACGGGTCATTAGAGAAATGCAAATCAAAACCACAATTAGATACTATCTCATGCCAGTTAGAATGGTGATCATTAAAAAGTCAGGAAACAACCGATGCTGGAGAGGATATGGAGAAATAGGAATGCTTTTACACTGTTGGTGGGAGTGTAAATTAGTTCAACCATTGAGGATTTTTATTTTATTTTTTATAGCAAAAACTCACGAATTTCACAAAGTGCTAAGTAATATACAAGGAAAATGTGTTCTCTTTCCATCCCAACTCCCAGTTCTTTTCCTCAGAGTTGGCACTGTCAATAGTTTTTTTTGTTCTTTTCATCCATAAAATTTACCAGAAACTTATAATTTAAAACTTATCACAGATCTCTGAGGGAGGTGATATTATTCTCAGTTTTTATGTGAAGAAAGCATTCATTGTGCCACTTTACGAAGGTGACTGAATCTTTCTGAATTTGAATGTCCTAAAATACGAAAATTATAATAGTAACTGTACTATTATACAGAGGAAATGCATACAAAATGCTTAGCATAATGCATGGGATATTTAAAATGTTTTCTAAATAATGATGATGCTAATATGACTATCAGGGTATTGTAATTAATAATTATAATCATAGTAATTAATTGTAATTAATTATAATAGTTATTTGTAATTAATAATTATAATCATAGTTATTTTATTTATTAAATGTATATAATTATTAATCACAATTACTATTTTATATAATCATTAATATATAATTATAACTATTAATACATAATTATATTTATAATCATTAATAATTATAATTAATATTTCTTAAAGTCATTTAGAAACCTAGACTTAGAGAGACTGCACTCAGAATACACGTCCTCTGCATTTTTATATAAACAATAGCTGTACTTAGAGTAAAAGGCTGGGACTCCTGAGAAAAATTTCCGAAGGTTCCTTCACTCTCTCAGACCACTGAAGCAGGCATGAAATAACTTTTGTTGTCTGGGTATCTTGACCTTTTCTTGGCTTGGTTGGAGCTATCTTAAAAGAGTCAGATGACACCTCCTCCATGGAACGTCACCTGATTACTCTGCTTTACCAAACTCTTCCCTTATTGGTGTACTTCTTGTCAGTACTATGTTAGTCAGCATTCATGTGGTTAGCAAATGTAAAAATAGATAAGAATTCTGGGTTTTCCTGTACAAATGCGTATTCCTGGGCATTGCCCTAAACTACTGAATCTTAGGACTTCCAGGTAAGGCTCTGGGTTCACGCTTTTAGCAAGCAGACTTGGTGATTTTCTGCAGGGGATCTAAGGACAGTAAGCCAAACTGCTTCAATTTGAGTCATGTTCTTTCAGACATTCAAGAAACATGTAGAGTACATACTTTATTCTGAGCACTTAGGGAATGGAGATGGGTATATAAGTAAGACACTGTCAAGGACTTAGACTCAGGGTGGCAGAGCTATAGGGACAATAATAAAAAGGTAATCAAACGGCAATAAATGTGATGACAGGGTCAAGTACAGGTACAGGTGTCCGTGGAAGAGGCTTTGGAAAATGGTGGTCAGCAGTTTGGTTATTGCTTATATAATATTCTGACAAGCAATTAATCCTAAACTTTGTAGAGAGGGTGTGGTTGCACATCCAGAGGATTAGGGTAGAAAGGAGCTTGTATGTATAACTGAACACCGTTTGTGAGATCCATATTGTTCCCTCACCTACTGTGGTAACCTGGTATAGTAACAGCTGTTTTCACTGTCTTAATTTCAGTTTACATTTGGAAAATGGGGTGAGAAAAGGTATTTAAATCATAGAAAGTACAGAATAAAACACAGAAACTCTAGAACATACACACATACACTGTAAATTGACGCTAAAATTATTTTACCTCTGGAAAGCAATTTTTTTTCTTTTTGCAAGATGCTGCAGGGCTAAAGACAAAAAACTGCACAGCGACTGTATTCTCATCGGGCATGTTTACAATTCTGTTCCTACATGTGTATATCTGTTGAACCAGCACGTAAATAAATTGTAGATAACAATAGCCAAGAGTCAGGTATCTCACTGTCAGAAGTTAAAGAAAAGGGGAAAAGCTAGAGTGAATTTAGTGGTATTGGATTGGAATTGGAGGATTATGAACTCATGGTTCTGATAGATAGATACAGATGTAGATATAGATATATTTATGTACACATGCATTTATTTTGTAGCTTTGGCCACAGAGAGAACTAAAGCAATGTTACTCAAGTGGCAGTGAACATCCCTGTCCCTAAGTTCTTGACTTCTGGGTGCTATTCTCCAATAAAAAGAACCAGGACATGGCGGGGTGCTGTGGCTCATGCCTGTAATTCTAGCACTTTGGGAGGCTGAGGTGGGCAGATTGCCTGAGCTCAGGAGTTTGAGACCAGCCTGGGCAACATGGTGAAACCCCATCTCTACTAAAAGACAAAAAATGAGCCGGGTGTGAAGGCATGTGCCTGTAGTCCCAGCTATTTGGGAGACTGAGGCAGGAGAATTGCTTGAACCCGGGAGGTGGAACTGCACTCCAGCCTGGTGACAGAGTGAGACTCCGTCTCAAAAAACGAAACGAAAAGAACCAGGATTCCTTGAAGAAGTGGTTTATTCATTCATACAAGGGGAGGAGCCTGGAATATCTTTCTTGTGATACCAGAAAATAACCTACTCAGAAAAGGATGTAGCATGTTGAAATGACATGGGCACTTACTGTAAGGACTTTCCAAAGGCCAAAGCTAGAACAATTTAAGCGACAAAATAAATGAGGATAGTATTGCATTATTACCCATAGAATAAAATAAATGTCTCTGAATCCATAGTGACATAAACAAATCAACTGGATAAATAAATAAATATAAGGGGGAGATGGAATTGCTTTATCGTACAGAAAAATTCAATTAATAATGAAGAAGAAATGAGAAAAATACAAAGTCTCCTTTAGGCAAATACCATAGCAGTAATTATCACAGGCATAAGTTACTGACAGATATAAAAACCAGTAGGTAAAAGTTTGAGAAGAAACAATATATTATTATTATTTTCAAACTATCTCTCCCAGGAAATTTATCAATTTTAAATGAAAAGTATTAACTTTATAGTAACGAAACTCAGCAGACATCACCTTAACCAAATGCGCAAGGTTCATGTCACCAATAAGTCATTTTGATATCAAATTACCTTGATGTGATGAACCAGGAAGAGTATATCACTTTTGTCATATTTTTGCCAAAAATTTATAACCTTAAACCTCAAAAAGTAATCATGAGGAAGTATCAGACAAACCCAGATTGAGAGATACTCTACAAAATCACTGAGCATTACACTTTAAACATATTGAAGTCATGTTACATTGCTAAGGGAGTTTAAGAGTTCTCATGACAAAAAAATAAGTATGTGAGCTAATGGGCAGGTTAATTGATTTAGCCAGTCCATAATGTATACATATTTCCAAACATCATGTTGTACAACATAAATAAATACAATATTAATTGTATTTATTTTAAATTTTTTTATTTGTACAAATTTAAGAGGTACAAGTACAGTTTTGTTACATGGATATATTGCAAAGCGATGAGGTCTAGGCTTTTAGTGTAACCATCACCTGAATATGCGCTTTGTAAACGTTAAGTAATTTCTCATCCCTTTATTGTGTATATTTGAGGTTTACAACATGATGTTATAAGTATAGATAGTAAAATCATTACTACAGTGAACCAAGTTAATGTATCTATTATTGCACATAGATATTTTTTGTGATGAGCAGCTAAAATCTACATAACAAAAATCTCTAATACAATACACTTTTATTAACTATAGTGTTCATCTTGTATCTTACATATCTAGATTTGTTTATTTCTACATATCTGCTACTTTAAATCTTTTGACCTATAGCTCTTCATTTTCTTTCCTGATCCTCTGCCCCAGTAACCACTGCTTTTATTCTCTATATCTGCATATTTGACCTTTAAAAAATGTGTAGATTCTACATATAAGTGAAATCATACAATTTTTTTTTCTGTGTCTGGGTTATTTTACTTAGTATGATATTATCTGGGTTCATCCATGTTGTGGCAAAAAGCAGGATATTCTTTGTAAAGGCTGAATAATATTCCATTGTGTGTATGTATACATATATACACATATACATATAATATTCCATATGTGTATATACACAATGCATACATACAGTGGAATAGTACATGTATATGTGTGTATATATGTATATGTATATATGTATATGTATACACACACACATACCTACACACATCCATTTGTCAACAGACACTGAGATTATTTTCATATCTTGGCTATTGTAAAAAAATGCTGCAGTGAACATGGGAGCATGATATTTTTATGATGTGGTGATTTCATCTCCTTTGGGTGTATAACCAGAAGTGGGATTGCTGGGTCAAATGGCAATTCTATTTGCAGTTTCTTTAGAAGCCTCCACATTGTTTTCTGTAATGGTTGCCCACATCTGCATTCCCACCAATAGTGTGCATGAGTTCCCTTTTCTCCACATCTTTCCCAACATTTATTATCTCTTATCTCCTGGATAACAGCTATCCTAATGTGAGTGAGATGATATCTCCTAGTGGCTTTAATATGCATTTCCGTGATGAATAGTGATGTTGCACTCCATTTCATATGCCTGTTGACCATTTGTATGTCTTCTTTGGAGAAATATCTGTTCAGGTCCTTTGCCCATTTTTAATTGGATTATAATATATATTTCTTATCTAACAATATAAAAATAAAGAAAAAATGAGTACATCATCCTTTTGTATGTACTTATTTTCATTACTGTAGGAATATTTATGGTATCTAGAAATACAGAAAGAAAATATCATGTTACATCAATTCATTGTATGTAATCAGTGTTATGAATTGCTAATAAAGTCTATGAAATATAAAAAATTATACATCAAATTAATGAAATACAATGAAAGAACAAGATATTGTTACAGACTCAAAAAACTAAAACATGGCAAATAACTGCAATGTAGAATTCTAGATTATACTCTGGAACAGAAAAAGGATATTGGGAGAAAGCTGGTCAGACTTGAATTATTTATAATGTTAATTTCCTGATTTTGATAATTGAATTATGGTTAAGTTGTTAACATTAAGAACGTAACTTTTGTAACTTTTCTATAAGCCTAAAATTTTTTAAAAATGGAAAGTTTAAAGAAAGAAAAAAATTACCTAATCCGGTTGCCTTGTTCACAGTGCCTGGCATACAACAGGGGCTTACTGCATGCTTGTAGGATTGTTTTGCCACCATGTCCTTAATCAACCAGTTCTCCGACTTGGGGTGCTGTTCTCTCACCCCCTGTCTACTTCTCATCTCTCAATGAAGTAGATAGTAATATTTTGGGTACTCCCTTCATACTATGATTTTTGTGTTGTGTGGCCATGAATTATATGATGCTGATATGAACTGCTGCTCAGTGCCAACAGCATTCTGGAGAAGGAAGCACTTGAGAAGAAACACGTAGATGGAGATTGAGAGGCCACTATAATGTCCTTCAGGTACACCGTAGGTTCTGTTGAGTTCTTAGGGAGCAGGGGGGCCTTGACTCCAGTATCTTACAGACACAAGTGCTGCTTTGCACTCCCCAGATAGGGGGCAGCAGACAACTGAGAATGCTGCTTAGGAGGCTTTGGTAAGTGGGTGGCTGGTACGTTCCTGGGAGCTGTCCATGGTTCTGAGATGTCTCTGGTACCCAACCCGCTCCAGACATTGCTGTAGGTGATCTTGGATTTTGTTTGACCCTTAGGGTACAAAACATTGTGGAGAACGTGTGTGTGTATGTGTGTGTGTGTGTTTCTATTTGAAAAGCCAAGCTCCAAAAAACTGCATCACCCTGGAAGGTAAAGCAAACTCACTGCAGGGGTTTGCACATGTAGTGATTTAGGCCCCAGGTAGTCAACACTTTTTCTTACAATAGGTTTTGTGAAGTGTAGTTCCAAGTCTACTTGCATCACTATTTTCTCGGAGCTTGTTAAAAATGCAATTTCCAAGCTTTGCCTTACCAGACCTGTTAAATTAGAATCTGAGGCAAAGGTTGAGGAATGAGAGAGGGAAGGGCTAGATAAAAATATGCACTTAAAAAAGGCTTGCTTGGCAATTCATAGTCACACTGAAGTTTAAAAATAATTTGATATTCAGTCCAAAGTGAAATAGATGGTAATATTTTGGGGCAAGTACGGGGAAAACAAATCACAAGAACGACTGTTCATATTTATTTGTATCTCTTTATTTAAATGTTTCCATCTTCTGATATGCATTAAAATTTGCATAATATTTTGCTACATGAATATACATTAGTTTGAGTACATGGATACAATTCATACATAAATATACATGCATTTATTTATGTGTTTATTGTTTCATTCAACAGGTATTTATTGGGCACTCACTATGCCCCACGTCTGTTCTAGGCACTTCAGCTGCAGTATTGAATAAGACAAAGTATTTGTCCTCATGGAGTTTATCTTTTCCTCACAAATGGTGAGGAAAGAACAGGAATAAATACGTTGGGGATTCATTCCCTAATTTTTTTTTAACTTACTGGCTAAGTAATTTTAAAAAGTTTAGAAACCATTTATTTAGGTTTTTCAAATTATCACAAGTGAGTCATCTCATTCTATGCAAAACAGCGTATGTCTTGGCAGTCAGACTGGCCATTCTTTTGTCCTTTCAAATGATACTGTCCTCCCAAAAGCTTACTGGTTCCAGGAGGGACACCCCATTTCTACAGTCTGGTCCCTGCTCCATCTTGCTCTACTCAAGAACTCTCCTGTGGCTCCATTTTCCATCTTTAGAAAAACAGACAGTGAGGAATCCCTGCTGTTCTGCTGCTGTGACAATAAATGAGTGTGTATTTTTCCAGTGCTACTGCCTTCTATGGAAGGAGCTGAAAAAAAATGCAAAACGATTTCCTCCCTTAACACACATACTTTTTTTTTTAATCAAAAATGCTGTTTTGTCCTCTTCTGGTGTCTTCTTCCCGGGAAGAAGAATTTATTATTAGATCGGCAACTCCCTCAAACACTGAATAAAAGAATAAAGGAGAAGTGCCTTTGCTGTATCATGTATCAGAGGCCTCTCAGCATAATGTGTGAGCTCTGGCATGTCACCATGTTTTACAGTAACTCTGATGTTTTCACCCAACGCTTTTGAGTCAGGCAAACAGAACTCATATTTCAACCCAAATGCAATTTGCATAACATAGATGATAACATCACACTTTTAAAGCCACCCGCCCTCTTGGGATCACTCACATTTAGTTCACATCCTCATTTCCCATACAAAAGGATGTTCTGTAATTAGTGTAAATGGGTCCTAAGGACCATTGAGATTGTGAGTGTTGTGGGCTCAGCAGACAGAGTGATGTCACATCCAAATCCTAACAAAGCAGATTGGTCATGGATTGTCACCTCCCCACCACTTGGGCAGCAAAGACATTCCTCCAGTAAGGAGAGGACAGATGGTTCAGCAATTTGGCTTGGAAATAGTATTTCCTGCTGCTAAGAAATGATGTTAGAAAAGTGAAGCTGTAGTTCTAGGGTAAGAAGCAAAGAAGAAAAATGTATATGCTAAAAGATCACTAAAGAGAAATCATGCATTTATTCATGAAAGCACCATTTATTAAGCATTTACTGTGTACTATGCACTGGGTCTGAAGCATCCTTTTGTATGGGAAATGAGGATTTGAACTAAATGATACAGACACTGAGATTATTTTCATATCTTGGCTATTGTGAAAAATGCTACAATGAACATACCTGTATCTCATGAATGAACTCCATATCCCATGGAGTTTAGAGCTGTTAGAAAACAGACATTTAATTCAGTGATTGTAGCAGAAAATGTGATAGTGCTACAGTAGAAAACACATGGTGCTACAGGGCAAATAGCTGAGGGCATCACACTTTGTCTTAGTCAATCCACTCGAGCTGATATGACATATATTATACTAGGTAACTAATAAGAAACACAAACTTTTTTCTCATGGCTCTGGAGGTTGGGAAGTCCAATATCAAGATGCCCATTGATTTTTTTGTCCATTGAGGGTCCATTTCTTGATTCATAGACCACATCTTCTCACTGAGTCCTCTCATGGTGAAAGGAGTGAGGGAGCTCTCTGGGTCCTGTATAATGCACCAGTTCAATCCACAGGAGCTCTGCTGTCATGAGACAATCACCTCCTCATAGGTCTCACCTCCTAACACCATCACCTTGGGTGTTAAGTTTCCACCTCTGAATTTTGAGGGAACACAAATATTTAGATGGTAGCACACCTCCTTTGTAAGCCTCAGAAAAGACTTCCTGAAGTTAATGATACTTAAGACACAAGGATGAGGCCAGGCATGGTTGCTCATGCCTGTAATCCCAGCGCTTTGGGAGGCCGAGGCGAGTGGATCACCTGAGGTCAGGAGTTCATGACCAGCTTGGCCAACGTGGTGAAGCCCCATCTCTACTAAAAATACAAAAATTAGCTGGGCATGGTGACAGGCATTTGTAACCTCAGCTACTTGGGAGGCTGAGGCAGGAGAATTGCTGGAACCCAGGAGGCGGAGGTTGCATTGAGCCAAGATCATGTCATTGTACTCCAGCCCAAGTGACAACAGCAAGGCTCCATCTCAAAAAAAAAAAAAAAAAAGACACAAGGATGAGTGTGAGTAGCAGGGTTCTAATCTTGACTCTACTTCCTTATTTCAATTATTTCAGCCCTTTAAAAATGCAACAATGTTCCAAATCCTGTGCTAAACACCCAGAATATAGAGCTGAACAAGCCCTGGCCACTGGCCTTTAGAAATATGTAACCTAGCATATGGGATAGACTTGATGAAAGATGGTGTGAGTGAAGTGAGATGGTGAGAAGGCCAGAGAAGTGAGGAGCTGCTCTTCCTGGAGAAGCCTTCATTGAAAGGATTGTCTTGAAAGAAAAGTAGAAATTTTCCCAGTGAAAGAGTTTTTTAAAAGTTGATTTTAGGCCTTGCATATACAGAGGTATAAAGCTATAAAAAGGCTAGGAGTGTCCAAAGAGTATGAGAAGTGCGGTATGAGTGGGAGGGAAGTTCAGTAGGATGGAGAGGAGGAAGCGGTAGGTAGGGGCTAGATTAAATAGGCCCAGTGAAAGAGCAGAGATGGACTCTTTCAGGCAAAGTGGAACTTACAGAGGATTTTATGCAAAAGAGTGTGACAATCAGACATGCAGTTTGAAAATACCACTAGAGGTCATTTCAAGGGGAAGCACTGGACACAAACCAAGCAGTTCAGAGTTTGTTAGGTCAGTGCATGTGATGGGTGATGAAGGCCTGAGTTAAGGCATTGGTAGTCTTGATTGATAGGAGGGAAAGGTTTAAATTTTTTCTATGGGCAGATTTCTAGGTTTTGGTATCTGATTAAATGTGAAATAAGGAGAAAAGAGAAAACAAAAGTGGCATTTTATATTCAAAGGATCAA
Organism: Piliocolobus tephrosceles; assembly: GCF_002776525.5. NCBI lineage: Eukaryota > Metazoa > Chordata > Mammalia > Primates > Cercopithecidae > Piliocolobus > Piliocolobus tephrosceles. Next base: position 16,269,018 of record NC_045452.1, read on the forward strand.
TGGCTCTCCAACTTGATTAGAATTCCCTGGGGGAATTCTGAACAAATATACATGCCTAGGTTTCAGCCCAAATGAATTAAAAGCAAAGTCTCTGGGGTAGACTCCAGACCTTCCCTCCCCACCCCTTCCCTCCCCTTTTTTCAGATGGAGTCTCACTCTGTTGCCAGGTTGGAATGCAGTGGCACGATCTCTGCTCACTGCAACATCCGCCTCCTGGGTTCAAGCGATTCTCCTGCCTCAGCCTCCCGAGTAGTTGGGACTACAGGTGCATACAACCACACCCAACTATTTTTTTTTTTTTTTTGTATTTTTTAGTAGAGATGGGTTTTTCACTATGTTGGTCAGGATGGTCTTGATCTCCTGACCTCGTGATCTGCCCACCTCGGCCTCCCAAAGTGCTGGGATTACAGGCGTGAGCCACCGTGCCTGCCTGACATTTCTGTCTGTAAAATCTCCCCAGGTGATTTTTTTGGGGGGCGGGCGGAGACAGGGTCTTGCTCTGTTGTCCAGGCTGGAGTGCAGTGGCATGATCCTGGCTTACTGTTATCTCCATTTCCCAGGTTTAAGTGATTCTCCTGCTTCAGCCTCTCGAGTAGCTGGGATTACAGGCACACACCACCACGCCAGGCTAATTTTGGTATTTTTGGTAGAGATGGGTTTTCACAATATTGGCCAGGCTGGTCTCGAACCCCTGACTTCAGGTGATCCACCTGCCTCAGCCTCCCAAAGTGCTGGGATTACAGGCATGAGCCACCACACCTGGCCCAGGTGATTTTAATGTGCTTCCATGGTTGGGAAATGATGTTCTAGATCGGGGCTGAAAACCATGGTGCACAGGCCAAATACAGCCTGCCATGCATTTTACTTTTAATTTTTTTGAAAAAAGTTGAAACTCATTGACATAATTATAGATTCACATGCGGTTGTAAGACACAATACAGAGAGATCCCTTGCACAGTGTGCCATTTTTCTCAGTGATATTTTGTGAAACTATAATATAATGTTGCAACTAGGAAATTGACATCAATACAATACACTGATCATATGCAGATTTTTCCTGTTTTACTTTTGCCCATCTTCATGTGTTTATTAAGTGCTATGCAGTTTTATCGTGTGACAACTTGTGTACTGACAACCACATTTGTCAAAATAACAAACAGCTCCAACCCCAGAAGTATCTCTCATGTTGCTCTTTTATCACCATGTTCACCTGTGTTCTCCCCAATCCTGTGCCCCTAACCACTGAGAAACACTAATCTGGTCTCCAGTTCTAAAATATTGTCATTTCAAAAATGTGACATAAACAGAATCATACTGTAGGTAACTTTTTGGAATTGGCTTTTTTCTATTAAGCATAATTGCTTGGAAATTCACCCAAGTTATCTCATGTATCAATAGTTTTATATTTATAGCTGAGTAGCATTCCGTAGTATGTATACACCACAGTTTAACGATTCATCTGTTGAAACACATCTGGAATGATTCCAATTTTCACTATTACAAATGAAGTTGCTATAAACATTTGTGTGCAGGTTTTTGTGTGAACATGTTTTCCTTAGGATAAATGCACAGGAGTGTAATTGCTGGGTGGTATAGTAATTGTATCTTCAATATTACAAGAAACAGAAAATGTTTTCCAGAGTGGCTGTACCATTTAACGTTTCCACCAGCAATGTAGAGTGATTAGTTTCTCATCCTTATCAGCATTTGGTGGTGACACTATTTTTTATTTTAGCTATTCTGATAGGTGTACAGTGATATTTCACTGTGGCTTTAATTTGCATTTCTTGATGACTAATGATGAAGCTCATGTATTTTGCCCATTTTCTAATTTGATTGTTTGGTTTGAGAGCTCTCTCTCTATATTCTAAATACCAGTACTTTGTCAGGTATATAGTTTGCAAATACTTTCTCCCACTTTGTTACCTTGTCTTTTTATCTTCTTCACAGGAGATTTCACAGAGTAAAAGTTTTAAATTTTGATGATATTCAGTTTATCAATTTTTCCACTTACGGGTTCTGCTTTTGGTATTAAGTCTAATAACTCTTTACCTAGTCCTAAATCCTGAAGATTTTTTCTACATCTTGTCTAAATGTTTTATCCATTTTACATTTAAGTGCATGATCCGTTTTCAGTATTTTTTACAAAAGGTGACTTAGGTCAAGGTTCATTTTGTCTATGGAAGTCCAATTGCTTCGTACCATTTATTGAAAAGACCATGTTTCCTTCCTTGACACCAAAAGTCTGTTGGAAATATTTCCGTGGGATATTTCTGGATTCTCTATTCTGTTCCATTGGTCTGTATGTCTATACCTCTACCAAAACCACATTGTCTTGATTGCTGTAACTATAAAGTAAGCTTTTGTAACAGATTGATTCCTCTCACTTTATTCTTCTTTCTTAAGATTGCTTTAGTTATTCTAAGGCTTGTGGCATTTTTGATAAATTTTAAAATGAGCTTGTCTACATTTAGAAATAAAAACATTAGTGGGATTTTGTGAGAATTAAAATGCTAGACCAGTTTGAGGAGAACTGACATCTTTCTTATGTTGAGTCTTTTGATCCATGTACACAGTATGTCTCTTCATTTATTTTAGTCTTTGATTTCTTTTGTCAGCATTTTGTTGTTTTCAGCATATTACGTTCATGTTATGTTTTATATTATAAACATGTATTTTATACATATTAAGTGTATACCTAAGTATTTCATTGTCATTGGAAAATGATATTGTGTTTTTAATTGTGATTCTACATGTTCATTGTGAGTGCATAGAAAGTGATTGACTTGTGTGTGTTGATCTTGTGTCCCGGAATCTTGTTGAAGTCACTTACTAGGCTTAGTCATTGGAGGAAGGTTTGTTGTTGTTGTTGTTATGTTTTGTTTTTGGTAGATTTTTTCTACACAGGCAATTATCAATCATGTCAACTGCAAACAGAGTAAATTTTCTTTCTTTCTGTGCTTCCTACTTATTTGTTTCTTCTTGCCTTACTGTAGTGGCTAGAATTTTTCAGTACTATGTTGAATAGTAACAGCGAGTGCACCACCTGCCTTGGTCATGATCTTAGGAGAAAAATATTAAGTCTTTCACCATTAAATATGATGTTGACTGTAGGACTTTAGTAGGTACTACTTATTGAGTTTAAATAATTTCTCCCTATTCCTAATTACTGAGATTAAAAAAAAACCCAAATGGCTGTTGAATTTTGTCAAATGTTTTATCTGCATCAATTGATACAAACATGATTTTCCTTTTTTAGTTTGTTAATAGAGTATGTTATGTTGCCTGACTTTAAAAGCAGCCCTGCATCCCTGGAATACATTCCCCCTTTTGTATGATGTATAATTCTTTTTATAATTGCTGCATTTAGTTTACTAATATTATGTTGAAGATTTTGGTGTTTATGTTCATGAGACATACTGTCTGCAGTTTTCTTGGCACTGTTTTTTCGTGGTTTTCGTGTCATGGTAAAACTGGCCTTATTTAAAATGAGTTGGGAAGTGTTCTCTTTTCTTCTGTATTTTTGAAGAAATTGTGTAAAACTGGTGTTAATTCTTATTTAACTGTTTGGTAAGACTCAGTAATGAGACTATCTGGTCCTGGATAATTTGCTTTTCCAGAGATTTTAAATTATAAATTTAGTTTCCTTAATGGATGTAGGGCTATTCAGATTGTCCATTTTAGATGTACTTTGATAGTTTGCGGTGTCTGAGGAATTGATCTTTATACTAAATTGTTAAATTTGTGAGCATAAGGTTGTCTATATTTTTCTCCTTATCAGTCTTTCAGTGGCTTAGGACCTGAAGTGATACTCCATTTCATTCCTGATCCTGGTGATTTGCGTCTTCTCTTGTTCCTCTTTGTCAGTCTTGCTAGAGGTTTATAAATTTTATTAATGTTTTTCAAAGAAACATTTTTATTTTGTTGAATTTCTATCATTTCCCTATTTTAAATCTCATTGAGTTCTGCTTTTATCACTATTTTCTTTGTTTTGCTTTCTTTGGGTTTATTTTGCCTTTTTTCCCTAGTGTTTTGAAATAGAAACTTAGATCATTGATGTATCTCCTCCTTTTTAGTGTAAGCTTTTAATGCTATTGATTTCCCT
>NC_045452.1:16273522-16330343 GCF_002776525.5 Piliocolobus tephrosceles
CCCCCCTCCTCCCCTCCCCTTCCTCCCCTCCCCTCCCCTTCCCTGCCCTGCCCTGCCCTGCCCTTCCCTTCTTTTCAACAAGAGTCGTACTCTGTCACCTGGGCTGGAGTGCAGTGACCTAATCTCCACTCATTGCAACCTCTGCCTCCCAGATTCAAGTGATTCTCCTGCTTCAGCCTCCTGAGTAGCTGGGATTATAGGCACCTGTCATCACGCCCAGCTAATTTTTGCGTTTTCAGTAGAGACAGGGTTTCACCATGTTGGCCAGGCTGGTCTTGAACTCCTGACCTCAAGTGATCCTTCTTGGCCTCCCAAACTGCTGGGATTACAGGCGTGAGCCAGCCACTGTTATTTAATTTTTCACATGTTTAGAGATTGTTCTTTTGTTCTTCTTCTCCTGATTTCTGGTTAGATACCGTAATGGTCAGAGAACACACTTCAATTCTTTTCTTTTCTTTTTTTTTTTTTTTTTTTTTTGAGATTTGTTTTATGCTCCAGGTATGACACCTTGGTGAATATGCACTAGCTACTTGAAAAAAAATGTGTTATCTTGCTGCTGTTGGGTGAAGTGCTCTATATATGTCAGTTTTATCTTTGTGGTTATGTTGTTCAGATGTTCTATATCCTTACTGATTTTCAATCTAGTAGTTCTGTTAGTTGCTGAGAAAGGCAGGTTGGAGCCCCCAAGTATAACTGTGGACTTGACTATTACCACTTTCAATTCCATCAGTTTTTGCTTCATGTATTTTGGGGTTCTGTTGTTTGATGTGTACACATTTCAAATCATTATGTCTTTCTCATAGACTGATGCTGTTATAATAATCTAATATCCTTCTTTGTCTCTAGTAATTTTTTTTCTGAAATCTACTTTATCAGATATTTAGCCATTCTGGCTTTTTATTTGAAAAATTAATTTTTGATGGTTTATCTCATTTCATTCATTTATTTTAACCTTCCTCTGTTATTGAATTTTAAGTGAGTTTGTTATAAGAAGCATAAATTTGGGCATGATTTTTCTATCCACTCTATCAATCCATCTTTTGATCTGTGTATTTAATTTACATACAAGATAATCATTAATATGTTAGTGCTTAAGTCTGCCATTGTTTTGTTTTCTGTTTCTCTTTTCTTCTTGAAAGTTACTTGACATGTTTTAGGATTTCATCTTGATTTATTTGTGGTGACTTTTTCTTTTTTGGGGGTGGGGTGGGGCGGTGGAGTTTTGCTCTTATTGCCCAGGCTGGAGTGCAATGCGCAATCTCAGCTCACTGCATCCTCCATCTTCCAGGTTCAAGTGATTCTCCTGTCTCAGCCTCCTGAGTAGCTGGGATTACAGCTACTGTAATTTTACCTGCCACAACGCCTGGGTAATTTTTTTCTTTTTTTTTTTTTTAAGTACAGACATGTTAGCCAGGCTGGTCTCGAACTCCTGACCTCAGGTGATCCACCCGCCTTAGCCTCCCAGAGTGCTGGGATTACAGGCGTGAGCCGCTGCACCTTGGCCAAGTACTTACTTCAGCAATATCTACTGATCCAGAAAGGGACCTGATTAAGGACTGAATACTTGTTGAAGTGCTTTCACATTGGTTGCCCCTTTTGAGCCTCACAACAGCTCTATGAAATGAGACATTAATAGATTACTAGCACTCACATCATATAAATCTGAAAAATGAGATCCTGGGATTCTTAATGACTCCCTTGGATTCCTTGGTATATAGGTGGAAAGCCAGAGCTATATCTCTGACCTCATGACCCCTAGTTTAGCTAATTGCACTAACTTTCAAGACAAAGCATAGTCTTTAATACCTGATGCCCTCAGAGAACTTATAATATATATGTGGATGTGAGATGAGACCCATCCGAAAGAAGTCACAATAATACTATGTGTGTGATGTTAGCTCTACACCAAAACCCTAATCTTGCTGCCATGAAGACAAGGAAGGAGTTAACATCATACTTTTACTTTCTTGCCACACTCTGCACTTCGCATGTATTTATTCACCACACTTCAACTTTTACAAATGTGGGAAATGAGTCACTGAGAGAGACACTTCTTCAAGTCAGCCAGCAACTAATACATTAAGATTCATTAGGTTTTGCAGGGCCCTGCAGTCATGATTTCATTGAATTCTCCAGTAATCCTACAACTTGGGTGTTAATTCTCCATTTTACAGAAGAGACATCTGAGGTTTACTGAAATTAACTGTTTTACTTAAGGTTGCCAGATGCTGGTGAGGTTGCAGAGAAAAGGAAACGCTTATACACTGTTGGTGGGAGTGTATATTTGTTCAACCATTGTGGAAAGCAGTGTACTGATTCCTCAAAGAGCTAAAAACAAAACTACCATTTGAACCAGCAATCCCATTACTGGGTATATACCCAAAGGAATATAAATCATTCTACCGTAAAGACACATGCATGTGCATGTTCACTGAAGCACCATTTACGACAGTAGTCACAGTATCAACCTAAATGCTCATCGATGACAGATTGGATTTAAAAAAAAAAGGTACATATATATGATGGAATACTATGCAGCCATAAAAAAAGAAACAGATCATGTATTTTGAGGGAACATGGATAGAGTTGGAGGCCATTATCTTTAGCAAACTGTCACAGGAACAGAAAACCAAATTCCACATGTTCTTGCTTATAAGTGGGAGCTAACTGATGAGAACTCATGGACACAAAGAAGGGAACAACAGACACTGGGGCCTGCTAAATGGTGGAAGGTGGGAGAGGAGGGAGAGGAACAGAAAAAAATAACTATTGGATACTAGGCTTAGTACCTGGGTGGAGAAATAATCTGTACAACAAACCCCTATAACATGAGTTTACCTGTGTAACAAACTTGAGTAGGTACCGTTTACCTAAAGTTAAAATAAATAAAGTTTCCCTGTAAGCAGCATAGCTAGAATTTGAATCCAGGCCAGTATGACGTGTAATGTGAAATGAAACTAGCTCACAAAGGACATTAGACATGAAATAGAGCCAAGAGATGTCTAGTATGTCCATTTCATTCCATTGATGGGGAACCTGAGACTTAGGGGGAAGAGGTGAGGAACGTCTTAAAGCTGAAATATCTGTGGCTACAACTTTGTCTTTCTCCTTCCATCACCTTTTAGACTGGTTTACAATTCCATTGGCACTTTCTGTGGAATAAAAAAAGTAAAAAAAAAAAAAAAAGACCTTATTCTTATGAAAGAAAATAGATTAGTAGACTTTCATTTGCTTCTTATCTCCTGCTTTTCTGCAAAACGGGATTTAAAGAGAGGGTTTATTTTGTTCAAGGCAAAGAGCGAAGCCTTTTCACACCTTTCCAGCTGGACAGGATCACCTGGTTTCCAATTCAGGAGATGTAATTGTTTATCTAGTGATTACTAACCCATGCTCCTAACTAATCCCTTGCCCTGGGGAACCAGGAAATGTGATGTTACATTTATTTATAGACGAGGTTGTGAGAACGCAGGGAGCATGTGATTCCTCTGATATGCGCAAGCCGTTTTCCCATCTGCTCCCATGTGTAAGAATAGGGGAGGTAAGACAAGACCTTTGCTAACTCTGAATTGGGAGAAAAATCAGGCAGCCTGGGGATAATTTTCCAGTGGTGATGGTCAGTAGCAGGTGTGTATACACTTAGAAGTATACCTATACCTTGTGTGTGCATGCACATGTATGTATTGTGTGCGTGTGTATTGAATACTTGTGATTGTGCAAGAGGTGGAGGGTTTTAGGTATGTAGAAAGGTATGTATGTGTATGGAGTGGGTGTGTCACGTGCGGTGATTTTGTGTATATATTTGCTCCTGTGTGGACTGTAGGTTGTATAGATGTATTTGCTAATTTAGCGCGTACTGTGACTCATGAGCCAGAGTAATGTAGTTTACCTGCATGAAGTATGGTCATGCTTATGGCAACCTATGTGTAGGGATTTTCCTCTTGATTTTAAATGAGTAGATCTTCAAGAAGAGAGGAAAATTCCACTCTTGACCTTTCCCCTTCTGTGGAACTTAAGTCTAAAGTGAGATAAGTCTTGCCCCTGGGCCAGATGGATCTGTGAAATGGGCTTGAGTCTGGTCTGAAGAAGGGAGCATATGGTATATCTGGGCCATCATCTTGAGACCGGATTCTGTCCAAGAGAGGAGCGGGACCAGGAGTCAAATCAGACTTGTTCCACTTGACTTTCAGTGATCTTGGGCAGAGCTATGGATGATGAGGCAATGGGAGGCTCATCTCCTTGAGCTGGTCAGAAAGAAGGGTGGTGAGTCCTATTATTTAGTTTCCTTTAATACCCTTTTTCAAAACCAATTGGCCATAGATACATAGGTTTCTCTCTGGATCCTTAATTTCATTTCATTGCTCTATATACCTCCCACAGTATTTTCAACATAGTAGTTATGCATACATGCAAACTGTTCTAGAGACGCAGCCAGATAATCTCATGAATGCTGAAAGAGCCTTCAGAGCCCAAGTCCATCCTCCCTGCAACATGTGGGATCCCACTACAGTTTTTTCACGAAAGTTTGGCCTCAGGTCAACTACCTCCCAGGATGAGGCTGTACAACTCCGTTGTTATACAGCACACACGTTCTCAAAAAGTGCCATCCATGGAGAACAGTTCTGGGTAATTTGTACCTCTCTTTGTCCTTTGGGCTCATAATGAGTAAGCAACTTTCTTTCACTTGAGAGTCGTGTGATGAAAGGGAAAAACCACCAGCTTAGTCCTCAGTTCTAATCCCACCTTGTCACTAATTAGTGATAAAATCTCAGATAAAGTCTTTTCCTGAGTGCCAGTTCCTTTATGTGAAAGATGAAAATGGGGCAAACACTCCCTGCTTCATAGGGGTTATGGGACATATTCAACGAGATATATATATGACACAGTGAAACCCTGTCTCTACTAAAAAAAAAAAAATACAAAAAATTAGCCGGGCATGGTGGCGGGCGCCTGTAGTCCCAGCTACTCAGGAGGCTGAGACAGGAGAATGGCATGAACCCGGGAGGCGGAGCTTGCAGTGAGCCGAGATCGCCCCACTGCACTCCAGCCTGGGCGACAGAGTGAGACTCCGTCTCAAAAAATAAATAAATAAATAAATAAAAAGCACAATGTCTTTCCTGGGCCTTCCTAAGTTCTCAAGTGATGTTGTTTTTCTCTACATGACAGCGCTTCAGACCCACAAAGGCAACACTCATACCCCCAACGCCTACTTTTCTTCAGTCCAGGGGGCCACATTTTCCTCATTGGTTCTACACGTTATGTTTTTATGGACGCTTTGGGATTCTGTTTTCTGTCTAGATGTGTTTGAGTTTGTTGATGCCATTTGAAAAATGTGCTGCTGTTGTCTGAATGCAGAGCCGCAGGTGTCTCTGAGTATCACAGAGGGACAGGATGCTCTCTTTATAGTGATTGAGGTAGCTCTGTTGATACAGTGGCAGCCTACCTAGCTCTCCACAACCACATCCTGCCGCGGCCAGGCTGACTTATGGCTTACTTCAATCTTTAAGTCATTACCAAAGTTTTTGGGCTCTCTCAGTGCTCCCTCACCAGTATTTGAGCAGGTAATTTTTGAGCCTGAGGGGATTAGCACACATTTAGTCACAAGGAATAAAACGCCTTTTCTTTTTCTTGCTGAGGCTCTGGTGCAATCTGGTTCCTGCTTACTTCTCATCTCCAGTCACTGTCCTTCTCACCTCTTCCACCCTCGTCCCTTGAGTCTGTAATTCCTGCAGCTCACCAAGGTCATTTTCAGCTCAGGAACCTGGCACAAGGCATTGCCTCAGCCAGGAAAGCTTTTCCCACTCTTATGATTTCTCAAGTCTGTCTCCTTCCCATGATGCAAGTCCTTCCCGGACCACAAACCATAATCTTCTAAGCAGTCTCTGCCCACCTACCTATGCTGCATTTCATCCCACTTCATAGCACTTATCACAATTGGTAGTTATCTCATTGATTAACTTGTGTAAGGTTGGTCTCCTGAACTAAATTGTGAGCTCTACAGAACAAGAATGGATACCTTGTCTATCTTGTTCATCTTTGAATCCCCAGCGCCTAGCAGAATACATGATGTATGATAGAAACCAAATAAATATTTCTGAGTGAAAGAATGCATGTATGCATGAATGACTTTATTTCTGATGCATATAATCTAACTGGATTTGGTTACTTTGATGGAAGCTCTACATTTTATTTTTCTTTTTACTTTTTTGAGATGGAGTTTCACTCTGTTACCCAGGCTGGAGTGCAGTGGTGTGATCTCAGCTCACTGCACCTCTGCCTCCCGGGTTCAAGCGATTCTCATACCTCAGCGTCCAGAGTAGCTGAGATTATAGGTGTGCGCCACCACACCCGGCTAATTTTTGTAGTTTTAGTAGAGACAGGGTTTTGCCATGTTGGCCAGGCTGGTCTCGAACTCCTGCACTTAGGTGATTTGCCAGCCTGAGCCTCCAAAAGTGCTGGGATTACGAGAGTGAGCCACTACACCTGGCCCATTTTATTTTTTGAATCATTCTTGCTCATCAAACTCTCTCAGCACTATGTCATCTACACATTTGCTCAGTACGCTAAATCTGCATCCAAGTTAGTGATAAAAAATATTGCTAAGGTGGGACCCAGGATGAGCATAAACCAGCCACTAAAGGCTTTTCAGCTGGGCATGGTGGGTGGCTCGTGTGTAATCCCAGCACTTTGGTAGGCCAAGGTGGGTGGATCACCTGGGATCAGGAGTTTGAGAGTAGCCTGATCAACATGGCGAAACTGTCTCTACTAAAAGTACAAAAGTTAGTCAGGCATGATGGTGCAGGCCTGTAATCCCAGCTATTTGGGAGGCTGAGGTGGGAGGATCACTTGAGCCTGGGAGGCAGAGGTTGCAATGAGCCGATTGTGCCACTGCAGTCCAGCCTGGGTGACGGAGTGAGACCTTGTCTCAAAAACAAACAAACAAAAAGACCTTTTCAGCCTTTTAGAATATGCTCCAGGGCTCCAGGAGGACTGCTGTAGAATGGGGAGGAGTGACCAGATACAAATTCAGCCTCATGAAAAGAAGAAGAAACAAGGACAGTATATCTGTCTTACCTTGCATTTTGGATTGGATGGGCTTCTTTAAGTTTAAAAATGGACAGTGATCATTGACAGAAAGAAGAGTAATAAAAACAATAAACAAAATTATTTTCCTATCTGTCAGTTAGGGATCATATTAGCTTAAATGGTAAAATATTGGTGATTTTATGTGGCTCAACATAATAATGAAACCTTCCTTCCAGGATCATTGCGAAGACAAAATGAGAATCTACCCAGAAAGTGCCTAGTATCCTGTCTGGTACATACTGCACACTCAATAATGGCAATTGCTGCTGTTATTTTTGCTGTTATTATTATTATTGAGTGTCCACTATGGGCCACTCTGCTGAGTGTTTTACATGGGTCATCTTGCTTAATATTTATAAGGACAGAGCATCTTCCTGTTGCTGCTGTTTCCTTCCATGAGGACAGATATAAATTAGTGTAACACTTCTGGCCTCTCCCTTCTCACCCCCATTTTTGCCTCTGGGGAGGATTCATTTTTTTCTTTGATTGGTGAGTAGGGAAGAGGAACTACACATGAGTAGCTCAGTCCTTTCTCTTCCTCTCCTTCTTGAAGGAGATGTCCATTGGGTACATATGTGTTCTCTGTTCCCCCAAGCTTTGTCTTCAGTGTAACCCCCTTCCTATCTCCCCTGGCCACCCAATTAATAGAGCAGGCCCCACTCTGCCACTTTTGCTGTACTTTCTCCAAAGTGCTCATCACATAACATTGTATGTATTAATTTTTTTTTTTTTTTTTTTTTTTTTTTGAGATGGAGTCTCGCTCTGTCACCCAGGCTGGAGTGCAGTGGTGTGATCTCGGCTCACTGCAACCTCCACCTCCCTGGTTCAAGCAATTCCCCTGATTCAGCCTCCCAAGTAGCTGGGATTACAGGCACGTACCACTAAACCTGGCTACTTTTTAAATATTTTTAATAGAGACGGGGTTTCATCATGTTGGCCAGACTAGTCTCGAACTCCTGACCTCAGGCAATCCGCCAGCCTCGGCCTCCCAAAGTGCTGGAATTACAGGCATGAACCACTGCACCCAGCCTTAATTTGTTATTTTTAAAAATTTTTTGGTGTGCCTCCATATCAGTATATACACTTTTTTTTGTTTTTTGTAATGTCATTCTATATTCTCAGAGACTAGAACAAAGCTTGGCAAGTAGTGGGAACTTTATCAATGCTTTTTGAATAAAGGTGGCTCACATCATTTGTAATTTACCTCAATATAAGAGCAGCAACAAACAAAAATGAAAATAACCATTTTGAACTCCCAAGATGAACAGCCTTGCTCACTCACTCAGTGGCCATCCTTCACTGAGCTGAGAAGCCCATCCAGCTCTTAGGCAACTTCTGAACTTCAGGCAGAGAAGCTGTTCCTGCTATGGTCACAGCACAGGCTCTGACATTGGCAGGGAATTGGCATTCAGAACTGCAGACACATGGTAAATGACATGGTCCCAGATGGGTGTCAGACAGAGATACAGGGAGCCAGGAAGAAGAGTAGGAAGCCTTGTTTCTCCTTCTTTTGATGAAATGTGGCAAGAATGTGTCCTTCTAGGAATTTTATAGATTAGGTCTAGAGAAATAAAGCAGTCATTCAAAGTGTATTTTTAAATTTAAATTCCACATTAGTTGGGATGCCACCTGATTTATGGCCTGTTCCTGCATGTACTTTTTATTCATTTGTTCAGAAAATAGTTATTGAGGATATATTAAGTGCCAGCACTTTGCAAGGCCCTCAGAAAATAATGATACAAAAGAAAAAAGTGGTGGGGTGGGAAGTCCAGCCCTTTTCTCCCTCTCACCATCTCTGAGTAAAAACTATTTGGTACCACTTCACTGCCTTGCCTCCAAATTCCTCAAATCTCTCTCTACCTAGCACCTACAAACTTCATTGCACAAAAATTTTGCTCAAGGATGCATGTGTTAATAGTCAAATCTTGCATGGGTCCTCTGACTATCAGTGGATCTGGTGCGTCAGGGCTCCCACAATAGCTGAAAAAGCCAAGCATGTCTTTTCATGAGCCAAGTTAGAAGCTGAAGCAGAAAGAAGCTCCTTACCCAGGAGTTTCTGCCTAGGGGGAGTGTGCAAGGAACTGCCAAAAGAGTGGGTGGATAGGGGGAAGGTTTTGAGGGGATCCTGGAATGAGCTCATGACTTAGCAATAGAAAACCAATATTTGTGAGAAGTCCAGCTTGCTATTGAAATAATTATTGGCATTTTTACTCTCTCTCTCTCTCTCACACACACTCCTGACTTTGATAATAGAGAAACAGTAAACCACTCTGAAGTGCAGTCGTACTTGTTGCATTTTCTAGTTTTATATTTTTAAAAAAGTATCATTTCTTTAAAAAATGTGGACAATATTTATTTTTACTTTTCTTGAATCAGTTTGAATGCAAATTAAGTTTGCTTGTCTCTGGTGCATTACTGCTCCAACCAAGGCACATTTTCCAGGGTTGCAGTGATGGGAAGGGAGCTCTGGAGACCTGGAGCCTGGGGCAGGAAGTCCAAGAGTCCCAATTCAGCGCAAGTCCAATGATGTTGCCACATGTATTGAATTAATATGCTGAAAATCACTCTGGGTAGAATTACTGATGCAGGGTAGTAATGTTTGTAGGAGAGCTCTTTCTTTCCCCGGCAATTTCTGATAGAGAACTCTCATTTATTTGAGACTATGGAATAGAAGTGAGGATTTTTATAGCTCAGGAACAAATTTTATCATCCATTCCACATCTTGCCTCTGACTCGTGGAACTGAACCTTCCCAAAATAGCAAAAACTATGCCTTGTGTTTAAACTCTTCATATGATTGTACTACCAGCATATCTCATTGAATCACTAATATTTTCCATTGAGGTAGATATTATTCTTATCCTTATTTTGCAGATATGGGTACTTAGGTTCAGAGAATAACTTGCACAAGGTCACCCAGCTTAAAAGTGGCAGAAAGGACTTCTCACAAATACAGGTTTTCTGTTGCCAAACCATGAGCTCTTTCCAGGATCCCCTCCTCAATCTTTCCTCTATCCACCCACTTCTTTTGGCAGTTCCTTATACATTCTCCCCAGGCAGAAACTCCTGAATAAGGAGCTGCTGTCTGCTGAAGCTTCTAACTTGACTGTTGGAAACAAATGCTTGGTTTTCTCAGATATTGTGAGAGCTCCCACCTACCAGATCCACTGATGGAGTCTGAGGAGCCATTTTGCTGGCTTAACTAGATGCTATCATCATAACACACTCACTAATTTGCCTCTGGAGTCCCCTAACAGCCAGTTTAGTGGAACACAGGGGCTGCCTTCCTTTTATCTTTTTAATTTTTATAAAGCAAAATGCATAAACAAAAGGAGAGAACGAAACTTAGATCTGCTTTTGAAATGCCTCCCAGTCTTCCCTGGCTTATTCCTGTACCTGGCAATTCTTGGCTAAGGCAGAGTCGTGATGTCTTACTCGAGACAGATAATGAAAATAATAGCTTGATGAGACTGGGTGTGGTGGCTCAGGCCTGTAATCCCAGCACTTTGGGAGGCTGAGGCGGGTAGATCACAAGGTGAGGAGTTTGAGACCAGCCTGACCACCATGGTGAAACCCCATCTCTACTAAAAATACAAAAACTAGCTGGGCGTGATGGCGGGTACCTGTAATCCCAGCTACTCAGGAGGCTGAGGCCAGAGAATTGCTTGAACCTGGGAGGTGGAGGTTGCAGTGAGCTGAGATCGCGCCATTGCACTCCAGCCTGGACGACAGAATGAGACTCCCTCTCAAAATAAATTAAATAATACCTTGATGAAATATCAAAGGTGCAGTGTTGGAACCAGGTTTCAGGAGGCTGAGACCCGATGCATGTGTCCTCCTGCCTCTACCATCCTGTGCCCCAGATGACAACATCTGCATTTGACATTATGGCCTTCAGCATCCCATCAGGCCACACTGCCTTGTCACGTCAGCACACTGCCCATGATTTTATTCCTCCTGGTTCCTCTACCTTCTCGCTGCTGTCAACCCTTCATTTCCTTCTGTTTCCTCTTACTCTCTTACTTCTCTCCTATAATAGTAGTCTGCAAAAATGGCCAAGATTCCTCAGTCCTCCCTGTGCTTTCCAGGCTTTTCCATGGAAAGTTAGAATCTATTTCTCCTCCCCTTGAATCTTGGCTGTCCTGTGGCTTTCTCTGGTGACAGAATATGGCAAAAGTGATCTTGTGCCAGTTCTGAGCCCAGGCCTGAAGAGGCCTTGCATGTTTCTGTTCATTGTCTTGGAAACATTCTGAGCCTCTGTGTTAACAACCCCAGGCTATCCAGCTGGATGACAAGGACTATATGGCCCTGTCACCTTTGGCACCCTAGGTGAGCCAGTCATTTCCTCAAAGCAGAGCTAGTAATTGACTGGCAGCCAACTACAGTTTCAGGAATGTGCCCAGCCAAGACCAGAAAAACCATCCAACTGGGCCAATTCTGTCAACTTGTAGAATTGTGAGTTAATTGGTATTATCTTAAGCTACTAAGTTTGAATGTTTCTTATGCGGCAATGGCTAAATTCATACACCTCCCTTTCAGACTTTTCCAAGTCTTCCTCTAGAACCATTTAGAACCTCTAGAACAAACTAGCTTGGTTTTCCAGCTCCAAGGATGCCCCCAGAAACCATAACTGTCATAGCCATGGGATCGGCTTCTCTTCCTAGTCTTTCTCCAGCCACATGGTCCAAAGGGAGAGCTGCCATCCTCTTATCCACTTCATCCCCAGCCGAGGCCAGAGATGAGCATATGGCTCCATCTGGACAAAATCCGAGTGCTTTATTCCCAGACAACAATTAGTTCAATGTGAGGGAGGGCACACAAATCAAACCAGAGCAATCAGAGTCCTTCCTGGGACTTTACAACTGGAGAAATGAAAGAAAGTAGAAAAGAGACAGCAAAGATGTCAGCCTGAGTTACCATTGCCCAATTCCCTTGACGAATGGAGAACCTGGGCTGGCAAATAAAGCTGGAAGACAGAGGTCAAATCACAAAAGGATGACTGTGCCACTGAGCTTTGAGTTCCTGGTGTCAACCATCCCTGATCCTGCTGTGGATTGAGCACATGAACTAATAGTACCTTCTGTTCGCCTAAGCTAGTTTGAGTTGGGCATCTGTGACTTGCAGTCAGAGCCCTGAGTAAAACCTTGTTCCACAGTAAACAATCTTCCCTGAGCCTTGAGACCCGAAGAGAGGTCTTACCTATTGAGTTTCCTCTGGTTTTAGCCAAGTGTAACCTAATTTGAATGAAACTGGCAGAACCTATCATCGTAGACATTTCTTTCCATGCCTCTTTTCTTTTTATTCCTCCAAAACATATCTGCTGTGGTGGGCAAGAGCTGGGCTGTGCATTTGAGTTGCAGAGACAAACCACACAGGCTCTGCCCTCAGAAAGTTTATGGCTTAGTAGGGGCAGAAGTGAGTAGCTAGCCAGTTCTCTCTGGCATGGTAAGCACTATAATAGAGGGTTACATAAGATGATGTGATCACACAGGTTGGGAGAGAGGGGCCGTTTAGGGAAGATACCCTGATAGAATTGTTTCCTGTGCTAAGTATGAAAACTAATAGTAGCTACCCAGATGAAGGCAGAAAGTAAAGGGTGGAATACTCTTTTGAAGAGGGGATGTTATGTGGAGATGTGTGGACAGAGTCTGGAGAACTGCAGTAGGTTGAGGTGGCAGATCAGAGGGTTGGCGATACAAAGAGAGGAACATAGAAAGGTATGCAGGGGCCAAGGCATAAATGAACTTTGGGATCATGCTGTCATGATTGTGCTTTCTTTATTGTTGTTGTTTTTCCTAAAACCAGTAGGGAGTTGTGGCAAGATTTCAATTATAGAATCAGTGGATCAGATATCTGCTTTAGGAAGATAGGTTCAGCATCTGTGTAAAGAATAGCTTAGAGGGTCAGGCATGGTGGCTCACACCTGTAGCCCCAGCACTTTGGGAGGCCGAGGTGGGTGGATCACGAGGTCAGGAGTTTGAGATCATCCTGGCCAACATGGTGAAATCCCATCTCTACTAAAAATTAGCCGGGCATGGTGGCAGGTGCCTGTAATCCCAGCTACTTGGGAGCCTGAGGCAGGAGAATTGCTTGAACTTGGGAGGCAGAGGTTGCAGTGAGCTGAGATTGCACCACTGCACTCCAGTCTGGGTGACAGAGCGAGACTCCATCTTGAAAACAAAATAGAGGAGGAAGAGTCTGGGTAGGGAGATGGCTAGTCATCTAGGAGAGGGATAATGAAGATCTGAGCAATTCAAGGCAGCAACCTTGGGTTTTAGAGATGGACAGGAAAGACGGATTAGAGAAACATTAAAGAGGCAGGAGCAACAGGAATTTGAGATGGATAAACTGTGGGAAGGGAGGGGAAAAAGGAAAATGTCTCCCTAAAGTTGCTTTCATGTATGACAAATTAGCCCTGAACTGGAAGCACAAGTGGGCAGTGTTGAGATATTTGGGTCCAAATTCAACAAACTCCTTGACAAAAGAAATCTTTGAACAAGGCTCTTGGTCCCTCATGTCCCAGATGACTTAGTAGCCGTGAATGCCAATGTTTGTCTCTCCAGACCCATAAACCTGTCAAAAGCTAAGCCTATTACTCCCCTGTGGGAAACAAATCAACAAGCTCTTTTAGGGAAAAAGCAGCCAAGATTGTTGGGCTTCTCCCCCTGCATTTCTTTTCTCTCCAGGACCTTGGCACCTCACGCCTTGGCTGGCTTGGTAGCTCTCCAGTGCCCTCAAACAGCTGCTGTTGTGGTGGTTATTGTCGTTGTTGTTGATTCAGCTTTTATAGTTGTTCTTGGAAAGAGAGTTGATCTGATGCAAGCTACTCCAATTTGGATGAAATTGGGAGTTCCAACCTCAACTGCATTTAATTCAACTACATATTAATTCAACTATATATTAAAGATCTACTTCAATGCTATCAATATTTTTGTGGAGGATACGAGTGAAAATATTAAATGAGCACCTAATCTTACCAGGCAGTTTGACAGGTGCTTTGTATAGAGTATAAGTGGTATTCTTTAGTCAGTGAGTACAGTGGCTCCCAAGAGAGACTGCTTGGGTTTAAATTCAGAACCTATTACTTAAACTTGGGCAACTTATTTAACTACTGTCTACCTCAGGGTCTTCATTTATGAAATGAAGGCAAAAGATATCTGTCTTCTGGGACTACTGTGAGAAACAGATGGCATGGTACTGCCAAGCTCATGGTGCAGTGCCTCCTTCATATTAGATATCTAATAATGATGATATATGTTATTATTGTCTCAGTTACATGGCACCAAAACACTGAGAGTTATTACTGACCCTGTTTTGCAAATGGTGAGACTGAGGCTAGAAGAAGAAAATGTGAAGGTAAGTGAAGGTATGTGTGAATATAAGTGTGTGTATGTGAGAGTGTAGGGTAAGGAGTGAGTGATATGACCAGAAAAATTATCACTTTAGTGCTGAACTAAATAAATCAAGGTAAGAGAAGAGAGACAGGGTAAAATTCCAGTTAAGTTGTCACTGTAATCATGAGGAGAAAGGGAATGAGGGCCTGAAATAGGTTAATGGTACCAGAGATAGGAAAGAACAAAAGAATGGAGAGATGCTGTAGAAGGTAAGAGCAAGTGGCTTCAGTGACACTTTAACTGTTGAATTTCAGGTAAGAGTCCAAGGTGACTCTAAGATTTTACACTGACCCAATGAAAAGGAAAAGGGTGTTGATGATGACCAAGTTTATCTTTGCAGAGACAAATTAATGAAGAGATGAGGGAGGCCAGGTGTGGTGGCTCAAGCCTGTAATCCCAACACTTTGGGAGACCAAGACAGGCTGATCACCTGAGGTCAGGTGTTCAAGACCAGCCTGGCCAACATGGCAGAACCCCATCTCTACTAAAAGTACAAAAATTAGCCAGTTGTGGTGGCGGGCCCCTGTAATCCCAGCTACTCAGGAGGCTGAGGCAGGAGAATCGCTTGAACCCGGGAGGCAGAGGTTGTGGTAAGCCGAGATCATGCCACTGTACTCCAGCCTGGGTGACAAGAGTGAGACTCATCTGAAAAAAAAAAAAAAAAAAAAAAATGAGGGAATGGAAGAAGATGGAAGACAGGGTAGATAAGTTTTAATGAAAAACAGGTGCTCACCAAGGATCCCGCATATAAGCAACAGGTGAAGAAAACAGGTCCAGGTGATATTGCATAGTGGGAAGTTTTTTTTATCATCCGTAGAGGTAAGATGATATGATATGAGTGAGTTCTGTGTGATAGACATGCTGGCCAAGGTAAAATTAAGGTGTCATAAGTAAATTCACTGAATTTTGCAATCTTCTCTAGCTCAACCCTAGGCACTGCTTAGAACCTTTGAAAGCGCTAAAGATGTCCCAAAGACAAATCTCATTTTGAGAGGGAGATAGGAGAAAGCTTCTGCTTAAATCTACTCACCCACCCATCCATCCATTCATCCATCCATCCATTTATCTATACAACCATCCACCCATTTATTGCTCACTCAGTTGCAGTTACATGCCAAGTACTAGAATATGTGGACAAAAGAGACGTCTCTGACCTCCAGAAACTCTCATCTGAACAGAAATATAATTATATAATTTAAAATGTAACCATAATTTATAATTCTACAAAGGAGATAAGTATCACAGCTTCACATATAAATACTTCCTGGTAGAACTTAAAGGAATTTACTAGGGATTTTAACCTCGGGTCTCACAGTGTCTTACTAGGTGACTTTGAGCAAATCCCTCCCACACTTCTACTGAAAGGTCATAGGAAAGTCCCTTCTTGCTGAGCCTCAGCTTCCACATCTGTAAATGGAGGGGTTTGGAACAGATGACCCTGGAGGTCTCTTCCAGCCATTTGATTCTAAGGATTGTTCTATGGGAGACCTTTTAGTCACATGACTTGGATCTGACCAGCCTTTCTCACACCCTTTCCCTCCTTATTCTCCCACCTTTTTCTCCCTACCCTGAGCATTCACTGAAAGGATCAAAAGGGGATGACTTTCAGGGGAGCAGGCTGTGAATAAATCTCCAAAAGTTGCTAATATGTGAGTATAGACATGTTTGTAGTAGACCCCAGGTAGAAACTTTCTGGCAGCTCACATGGCTTAAGCTTTGTGATTTATTTGAGTGTATGGCATGCCGCTTGGCTTCCTGACTCAACCTCTATAGCTCAATAAATCTCCTGGCTCTTTTCTTAAATGACACAGAAAGGAGGAAGGAAGAAATGAAAAAGAAGAGAGAACTTTTACCAGAGAAGATGAGGGGGAAATTATTGTCCTGTCTTCCTCTCTTGGATCTCAATTTGTTCTTTTTCTCCTTTTCTTAGCACCCTGCATTGGCCTCAAATGTTTAATGGAAGCAGTCATGGTGTACAGCCTAGGGAGGTTTACTTGACACTTTGTGGATTGTTTCATTTGCTATACAGAAGCTTTTTAGTTTGTCGTAGCCCTGCTTGTCTATTTTTGCTTTTGTTGTCTATGCTTTTGGTAACATATCCGAGAAATCGTTGCCAAAACCAATGTCATGAAGTTTCCTCCCATGTTTTCTTCTAGGAGTTCTATAGTTACATGTCTTACATTTAAATCTTTAATCCATTTTGAGTTGGTTTTTGCATATGATATAAGGGTCCAATTTCATTCTTTTGAATGTGAATATCTAGTTTTCCCAGTACTGCTTATTGAAGAGACTACTCTTTCCCCATTATGTATTCTTGGCACCTTTGTCAAAGATCAGTTCACTATACATGTATAGGTTTATTTCTAGGTTCTCTATTCCATTGGTCTATATATCTGTTTTTTTAAAAATTCTGTTAGTACAGCACTATTTTAATTACTGCAGCTTTGTAATGTATTTTGAAATAGTGAAATGTGATTCTCTAGCTTTATTCTTTTTTCTCAAGTTTGCTTTGGCTATTCATCTTTCATAGTTTTATATGAATTTTAAGATTGTCTTTTCTATTTCTGTAAGTACAAATGCCATTGGGGTTTTGTAAGAGATTGCACTGAATCTGTGGATCACAGAATGGGAAGAAATATTTGTAAATCACGTGTTCAATAAGGGGTAAATCTCCAAAATATATCTAGAATTCTTATAACTCAATAGCCAAACCAAACCAAAACAAAACCTAACAATGTTATTTTAAAATGGGCAAAGGACATTTCATGGAGAAAGAACAGACATTTCTCCAAAGAAGACATACAAATAACCAACAGGCCTATGAAAAGATCTCAACATCATTAATGATTAGGAAAATGCAAATGAAAGCCATAATGACATATCACCTCACATATAAAAGGATATATAATATAATTAATATAATGATGACTAACATAAAACAAAAGATAAATGTTACCTAGGATATGGAGAAATTAGAATCCTTATATAATGTGGATGGGAATGTAAAATGGTACAGCCTATATGAAGAACAATATGGAGCTTCCTCAAAACATTAAAAATATAACTACCGTATGATTCAGTAATATCACTCCTGGGTATATGTCCAAAAGAATTAAAATCAGGATATTGAGGAGATTCCTCTGCTCCACTCCCACATTCATTGGAGCATTATTCATAATAGCCAAGATATTGAACCAACCTAACTGTCCATCAATGGACAAATGAATAAAGAAAATGAATAAAGAAATAAAGAAAATGAACATACAATGGAATACTATTCAACCTGAATAGGGAAGTAAATCCTCTCACAAGCAGCAACATGGATGAACCTGGAGGGAACTATGCTAAGTGAAATAAGCTAGTTATAGAAAGACAAATATTGTGTGATTCCACTTATATGAGTTATCTAAAAGAGTCAAACTCAGAAACAGAGAGTAGAATGAAGTTTGCCAGGGGCTATGGGTAAAGAGTTTGCCTGCCCAGGGACTGGGGGAAAGGGGAGATGTGGAGTTGTGGTTAACAAGAGTAAAGTTTCAGTTATGCAGGATAAGCAAGTTCTAGAAATCTGCTGCATAACATGATATATATAGTTAACAACATTGTATTTTGCAAAATACATTTGTTAAAAGGGTATGTTATATATTAAATGTTTTTCAGACACACACACAGAGAATGTGGTGACATTTGCTAGGCCACAGTCTTCGCAACTGCCTTTTTTTTTGGTGATGTTAGTGGCATCTACAGCCTCTACTCCAGGTATCCTGGCCTCATGCTTGTGGGAATATGCCATGCCTTTTCCTCTTTATTGCACAAACCACCTTCTTTCCTGGAATGTGCTCTTATACGCTGTCCTTCTACCAGAATTCCATCTGCCCTTCAATGAGTCTTTCTGGATTCTGTTCATTAATCTCCATCTTTGCAGTCATCTCACATAACTCTTAAGAGGGTGAACTCCAGGATCTAGACACTGTGGGTTTAAACCCCAGAGGTGGGTGGAACCCAGTGGGAGGTGATTGAATTATGAGGGAGGGTCTTTCCTGTGTTGTTCTCATCAGCACTGATGGCTTTAAAAATGGGAGTTTCCTGGCACAAACTCTCTCTTTGCCTGCCGCCATCTGTGCAAGATGTGACTTGTTTCTCCTTCCGCCGTAATTGTGAGGCCTCCCCAGCCACATAGAACTGTGAGTCCAATTAAACCTTTCTTTTGTACATTGCCCAGTCTCAGGTATGTCTTTATCAGCAGCATGAAAATGGACTAATACAAGGTCCCTAACTTTACATCTGCAAAGATCCTATTTCTAAATAAGGTCACGTTCAAAGGTACTGGGGTTATGTCTTGGACATATCTTTATAGGGGACTCACTTCAACCCACCTTTGATGTTCCTTACCCATCATGCCTCCCAACACTCATATCCCTTGCCCTCTCCATGTGTGAGCTCATGGAGCCACAAATTTTAGCATCACAGCTTTTATTGTAGTTGTCTCCTTACACTTATCCATGTGATCATGTGGTTACTGCCCCTACTAGATGCTAAGTTTCATGAGGACAAGAACTATGTCTGTTGTCTCACCTTCAGATCCCCAAAGCCAAACCTAGTGTTAGGTACATAACTGGCACATACATTTAAATACTTATTGATGTAGATGATTTTAAAATATTTAATGATAGAGGAAATTACTTTATATAGGCACACACACACAGAGAAAGGAAGTTACATACAGCAACATTTTAACAATACCTGTAGTAAATATTAGAATTAAGGGTAATTTTCTGTTATTCTATACTGTCTACATTGTCTGTATTTTATACAACGCATTTGTTTGACATCCTACGTTTTTTCTAACTTATTTTCTACTGAAAAAAATGTGATGTTAATAGCTTTTAAGAACTTTTGGGAAAATGACTCTAGAAATATCACCACATAGCCTTTGTGATGCAAAATATGCAAGGACATAGAATAAATTGCGTTTAGTTCTCATTCTAAAGTCTGGATTCAGTGATTCTCAACAGAACCTAATTGTTAGAAAAATAATGATTGTTTTTCCCTAATAGGCCATAGTTGACCAGAATTCGATTAGTCATAATCTTCTGTTTGAGATACATCATCATCATTGCCATGCATGTTTATATACCTTTACTTTTATAATATATAACTGTCCATGAACCTCCACTGGAGCACCAGTTGTTTCATCTACTCCTATCCCCCACCCCACATGTGACATCTAAAATCCAAACTCCCTGAGTACTCTCACTTGTCAATACTTGGATGTCTACACCTTGGGTGTCTACACAGAGCATTAGAGCTAGGATTACATTGTCCAGAGTGAGCAGGACTTATGCAGAGGGCTCTTGTAGATGTCTTCTCACCAAGAACTATTGTCCTTTGATGAACTGTTACCCAAAAATATCATCTGACTCATGATAGGTTCTTAATAATCAGCTGTGAGCAAGTGAATGCTGGAAAAGAAAAAGGCATTGGATTTTGCAATGGGATCATTCCACCTGGCCCTAACTTTCATCAGTGGGAGGCCTTGGTTGATAAACCAGAAACTCCTCAGGTTGCAGGATATCTTGGCAGGATTGCTAATTGGTTGGAACAGTGGTTTCCAAACTTGGCTAAACATTAGAATTACCTGAATAATAAAAATCACAAAAGTTGCCAATCCCTGGGTCCTACTTCTGACTAATAGAATCCAACTCCCTTTAGGTGATATTAATGTCCAGCAGGCTTGGTAGCCATGGGGTTAGGAAAAGGCAGAGGGAGCTCAGAATGTTGAGCCTCAGCCCACTCTGTGTCATGATGATTTTTCATGGAGAGATCTTGATACTCTGGCCACAGAAGACTTCCTTCCGCTCAGCTGGTGTATTGGCAACGTGGACCACTATTCCCATGGGAACTGGTCAGGGAAGGGCTCACTAAACGGGGAGAGGAAGCCCAGAGACCCTCGTTAAAAGGAAATGCCTGGGCTTGGCTCAACCAGAAGTCTAGTAGAACAACACGGCAGCAGTTAGAACCCCCAGAAATGCAGAGGTGAGGTGGGTGGGCTCTGGCTTGATGAAAAATACAGCTCTCCTGAAGGAAGAGAATGACCCCAAACTTTGGAGAAAAGGTTGAAATAAATTAACATTAGAAAAGTTAGATGGAACATCTTGGGTTAGCACACATATAGAAATGGGCTTGCCGTGTCCCTGAACAGATTTAAGCAACTGGCTTTTTTTTTTTTTTATGTGACTCACATTTGAGGATAAATAATGTGAAGAAAAGAAATGTTAATACAGTGAAACACAAGGCACAGAGGAAAGGCCAAAATCTTTTTAGCTATTTATTTTATATAATATGGCTTTAAGAGGAGTCTTAGGCATGGTTGCGGGAAATCACATGTGGGTATATCTATGTATAAGAGTATGTGAGGTATCAGAAGACGTTAGATGTAATGGGGAGCACGTGTGTGTGTGACAGTGATTCTCGTCTATTGGTATATAAACAGTTAAGGGTGTGAGTGGGGGATGAGTTGCAGGGTATGGTAGGGAAGGAGTTAAGTGTGTAGTTATTACTTAACTACAGGAGAGAGCAGGGTATGGGTTGATAACCATAGTTGTTGATAACATGTCATTGTGTAGCCAAGTATATCCGCGTATGTGTGTACAGAGCATGTATGTGAGGCTGTTTGCTGTGGAGGGGTCTGGGGTGTGATGCGTATGAGTAGTAGGGGTGGAGTTGGTGTATCCTGCTCAGTACTTCTCTCTCCCTCTCTTTCTTTGACATTACCCTGTTTAAATTTCTTCTTTGCACTTATAACACTCTAAATCTATCTTCCTTATATAATTGTTTATTTGCTTGCTATCTGGTCCACTGGAATATAAGCTCCATGAGAGCAAGACCTATCTTATATGCTGGTATACTTTCAATTTTTAGAACAGTACACATGGCATATGAGTCAATGAATGTGGAGGATGATGTAATGGAGAGTGTCTGTACATGTGAGTATATGTAAAACCATGGTGGGAAATCTACCATGATGGTGCAAATGAGATTAGGTGTCTCGTGATCCGTAAGTTAATAGAGGAGTGATACACTTTGTGTGTGATTGTGTACTGTGTGTGTATGAGTGTGTGGTGAGATGTAAATATGTGCCTGAAGGGTGTGTGGTAATGAGTGGTAGAGGAAGAGGGAGGGAATGTATCTAAGATTGAGTGAATGTCATTTGCTTTTAGCAATCTCCCTTGACTCACTGGGATGTAGGTTGTCAGGTGCCAACTCACCTGGGGACCTGAAACTGTACTATGTCTTCTTAATGAGGAATCCTGTCTTGACGGTCAGGTCTTGGAAGCCAAAATAGGCCAATAAGACACAGGTGAGATTAAAGGAAAATAGAATTCTGTCTTGTTAAGTGGTGTCTCAAATCAGAAGCAGATCTTCTTCAGAACCTGTAAAATACTTTATGAGTATGACAGCCTAAAATATAGGTGGCCTTGTTTATTTGTAGCAGAGCCATGTGTTACAGCAACAAGTGTGTGTTTATTATTTGAGAGCTTGGACTTTATCTCTCAGATCCTGGAGACACTTTTTAAGACCTAGGCAATTACATTCTGAAGGCTGAAATGTCCCTACCATTTCAATTCCTTGTTTCTTCAACTAGGGAGGCTCATCTAATTATTCTTGAATGGTTATTCTTTTGCTTGTTTTTCTAGTTTTGCTAATAGAAGTTTTAAGTGCCTGCTAATTCTCCTGCCCAACGCTAGAATCAGAGAAGCTTTGGGTATCTTCCCTCCCGTTTGAATGACCTCAATGCGCTTAATTTGAATTCACCTTGAGTTCTATCTGTTTTCGTTTTTTGGAAAATATATTCTGGGCACTTCTAGACTTCTAGGTTTAGAATCCGTCTTTCTTTTACCTTTTCCTGTGTTTCTTATGTAGCTGGAGGATGTTTGATTAGTTACACGAATTCTTGCATTTCAAGAGTGGTGTAATGTTGACATATGTTACCCGGATAATTTTTAAAACAGTTTTTTTCTGGAAATATTTGATTAGATGCTTTGCCCTAAAATTTACTTAGTCCAGACACTATAGAAAGCACCTTCCCTGTCTTCATTTTTAACTTTCTATGTGAAAGGGATTGTCCTGAATGTGGAATGAAAGGTGGCAGAGAGGAATATTAAGGAGAAAGAAAACCAAAAAAAATGCCTGGCTTAGGGAAAATGATTCTGGGATGAGAAGCACCCAAAAGACAAAATTGGCCCATTGCTACCATCAATGTCATCAAGACCATCACCCTCATCTTTATCAATAACCAGTTAAAGGTACAGAATGTGAACCATCTCTTTCTCCTCCTCTTTTGATATTAAATCCATATTAAGAGGTCATAGGTCATTGGCTCACTCTAAGTCTTGGCTGCTTTAATATGACCTTCACAGAACACAAATGTTATGGGGCCACTTCTCTGCCCAAGATCATTCAGGCTCCCTGTCTATATTCAGATCAAACCCAAACTTTTCTGATGGCCAGCCAGGCATCACCATATCCCAGTCTCATTTGGCGTAAATATTACCTCTGGTTTAAATTCATCTAGTGCTTGCCCCATTGTGCCAGGCTCTGTGATCTGGGGATGTAGAGATGGGAAAGAGGTACAGAGTCCCTCCTCTGTCCTCAAGGAACTGACAGTTCAGCAGGAGCAGCAAGGTATTACAGAGATGATGGCAGTCAAATCTGTGTTGGGTGAATAGGGATGAAATAAAGAGAAGGAGTTAAAAAAAAAAAAATGGAAAGTTGAAAAATAGATGATTCTGGACCTGAACCTTGAAGGATGGTAGTTTCCAAGAGAATGAATGGTTATAGGACAGGGACAGGGTGGCTAGACGTGCTCTCTGGCTTGGACACTATGTACATTCTAACCTCTAGGTCTTTGGTGATTTATATTCATTACTAGAAATATCTGCCTCCTCTTCCTTCCTTTATCCAAGTCCTGCCTACCCTTCAGAGACTGAGTCTTATCTCAGCTTTGTCTTGAAACGTTTTGACACCACTGGAAACTTTCCTGGTCCACCCTCTCTTGCTCTTCCCCTTCCCTGAACTCCTAAAGTCTGTTTCAGGCCATTGTGCACAACGTTAACTTTTTGGTGATGGTCTTTTGTATATAATAAAGAAGTGCCGGGTGCGATGGCTCACGCCTGTAATCCCAGCACTTGGGGAGGCCTAGGCAGGTGGATCACCTGAGGTCAGGAGTTCACCATGGCCAACATGGTGAAACTCTGTCTCTACTAAAAAATACAAAAAAAAAAAAAATTAGCCAGGCGTGGTGGCGGGCGCCTGTAGTCCCAGCTACTTGGGAGGCAGAGGCCGGAGAATGGCGTGAACCCAGGAGGCGGAGCTTGCAGTGAGCCAGGATGGCGCCATTGCACGCCAGCCTAGGTGACAGCAAGACTCCATCTCAAAAAATAAAAATAAAAATAAAAATAAAAATAAAAATACAAAAAGCAGCTGGGTGTGGTGACGGGGACCTGTAATCCCAGCTACTCAGGAGGCTGAAGTAGGAGAATAGCTTGAACCTGGGCGGCGGAGGTTTCAGTGAGCTGAGATCAGGCCACTGCACTCCACAGCAAGACTGCATCTCAAGGGGGGGGAAAAAAGGTAAGAAAATTTTGAGAACAGGAGATCCAGCTCTTCTCCTTGGAACCATAGCCTGGTCAAGTCAGGCAGTCTGGAGACCCAGAATAGTGCAGTGTTTACAAACACATTCTTGAAAGCCGGAATGTAACAGTTGAGAATATGAGGGCTCTTGTGCTTGTTCAGTATGTACCTTCCAGAAAGTGATTTAAATTTCCTATACCTCACTTTACTCATCTGTAAAATGGGAATGATGGAATAAGTGCTTTCAGACGTAAGTCCATAACTGTAAGGCCTATACCCAAGTCCAGGAAAATGTGGTAAGCACTAAATAAATGTTGCTTATTATTATTATCTGATCCAGTCATCCCCAAGCCTTTCTATCATTTTATAGTTGAAGAGAGATGGAGAGAGGAAGTGACCATTCTAAGGCTTCATAGCTAATAAGTGGCAGAGTTGAGACCAGAACTGAAATGTTCTAACCCCCAGCCCAGAACCCTATGGGGAGCATCACAGTATGCCTTGGCCACCCCACCAGTCCCAGCGCAACCCTTAACTCATAGCTCTATATGTGTTTGTCAAATAACTGACCACGAAACCCAGAAGGCCCCCAAAGAAGATCCTGGATGTGAAAAGAGAACAGCCAAACCATTCGAAATCCCAGTGGTCTAAGCTCTCCACCTGTATAACTGCAAACTTGCCCTTTAGAGAAGACATTGCCTGTAGGCTGAAAGGAAGAGTTAGGGTGGTTTAAAATTAATGCTCTTGGATTGGGCTTAAAAGCTTTACCTTCCTCTCTATCTTCTATTACAACCTGAAGGCAACTTGGCTTTTGCCAGCTGAAGAAGCAGCTCCATTTAAAATCCATTAGTATTTTAATTGCAGAGAGATTGCACTCCCGCTGCCTGGCTGCAGGCTCTCACTTAGTACTGGGTACCTGAGAACCAATGTGCCAGGCAGCTAGCCAGCCTTGTCCCAGGGCCCTGTAGAGCAAGGCTGGCCTGATGCTGTCTTGACCATGCCCTAGTCTCTTTCTCACCTGAAGGTTCTGCTCCTGGCTCAACTAACAGACTGGCAGCTAGGGAGGCAGAAGCAATCCTGCCTCTATGCTCTCCATAAGCACAAACTTTTGCTGTATGATTTCAAGCACGTTAGTGTGATTCTCTGGACTGCAGTCTTTTTATGATAGATGAGCAATTATTGAGTGCTTTTAATGCAGCAGGCCTATCCTAATTTACCCAGCAACCTAGCAGAGCTGGTTTTGTTATCCATTTTGTATTTCAGGATGCAGGCTCAGAGAGGTGAGTGACTTTTCCAAGGCAACACAGTTGATAAGTGATGGAGTCTGGACTCAACGCCATATGGCAGAATGGGAAGAACCAGAAAATTCCATAGTATTAATCCAGATCCTGGCAATATCAATGAAAGTATCCTCGAGCAAATCCCTTAAACAAGCCAAGTAGCCAACCTTTTATATGAAGAAGAACTTCCTATTTAATACTCTGCAATATCATGGTTCCCTAATATGCTTGCACACCTAACTGGCCACTAAAGGTTTGATAAAAACACAAATTCCTAGACCTTAGCTTAGGCCTAGAGAACCTCAAATCTCTGTAGGAGGGGTTTGGGAATCTGTCATGGAGCAAACTCATGTCTGACTTGCAGGAGGGTGTGCACATGATGGTTATCTTGCTAGTTCTCACATTCTGTGAGACGATGCCTGCATTAGTCAAGTGCAGCAGGTTATTAGAGCAGCAGCAAACAAATCTCAAATTTCGTCATATGCCTTAACACAACAAAGGAGTATTTCCCGCTTCTGTAATGTCTCTTGTCAGTGTGGGCAGCTCTCCAGAGCAGATGTCATCCATGTGGTGGCTCCCCATCCCAGGCTGGCTTGATCTGTGGCACCTCCATGGCAACATGTGGTTCTGTGATGCTGTCTGGCAGAAGTGAAGCCTGGCAATAAAATACTTTTATTATGAAGGGACCCACACCACTTCTGCTTCTGTTTCATTGTTCAAAGTAAGCCCTACTGACCAGTTCTAACATGAAGGGAGCAGAGAACGGCCATCATCCCTGTGTGACTGGGCCAAAGTAGAGATGAACTGGGTATTGATAAGCAGTAGAAAGGCCTATTGTTACAATGACCTATTGGAACTGCTTGGAGAAACCTTTCATCTCCTCCTGGTTGCATGGATGAGGAATAAGAGGGAAGGCCAAAGTCCCAGGAATGATTCTTAGGAGTGATCATAGCCATGTATTCATTTATTTGTTCATTTACTCATTCCAAAAATACTCTCTGAGCTTTTATTACATGTTTGGTGATGGGCCAGGGGGTGAAGAAACAAAGATGCATCATACACAGGATCCTGAACTTAAGGCATTCGGTTAAGTGGGGAGGGCAGACATGTAAATGGATAATGAAAATCAACAGCCACAAATGCTAATTGCACACAAGACTAGAAAGGATTTTCCAGATGGGGGAATAGTATGTGTAAAGTTGAGGAGACAGAAAACAGCTTGGGATGGTCACATGTCTGGGAGAAATTTTTATGGCTGGGGATTAGGACAAGAGAAAGGAAAGGCTGAAAGATAGGGCTGAGTAGGGCTGTGAGGATAAAGAACATGGGAGAGTGAAAGTACTGAGGGAATTAGGGAGAGACCCCAGATGTGTGGTACCTTTTTATCTATGTTGCTTTCTTTTGTGTCCTGGTATTATGGTAGAAAACATTTCGGTTTGGGGTAGACTTGGGTTAGAATAATAAGTCTCTCCATTATTGAGTGCCTTGGAGTGAGATACATAGCTTATTCTGTTTTGTGTATCTATGAAAGAATATCTGAGACTGAGTGATTTATTTTAAAAAGAGGTTTATTCATCTTGTGGTTCTGCAGGCTGGGAAGTTCAAGGGCTTGGCCTTCGGTTCTGATGAGGGCATTTGTGCTGCCTCACAACATAACTGAGAAGGTCAAATGGGAAGCTGACACGTGTGAAGAAGGGAAAAGCCTGAGGGATGTTTTGGCTTTATAACAACTCACTCTCACAGAAACTAATAAATTGGCATGAGAACAAATCCAGTCACTCATTACCTCCTGGGAGAATGGCAGCAAGCCATTCATGAGGGACCTGCTCCCATCACCCATCTCACAACACTGCCACCTTGAAGATCAAATTTAAATATGGGTTTTAGTGGGGACAAACAAACCATATTTAAACCATAGCAGTACCCTGCATCCCTGGACCTGGGAAGAGAGGAGTGAAGTTGGCTGACAGCCCCCAATTGTCACAACTTTAGGATCCAATGCAGGATTTGCATTGTGGCCATACTCTTTCCCTGCTATTCTCAGCCAGCCAAGGATTGAGCAGAAGGAGAACTAGGGTTGTACCATATCTGCCCATGGTGGGACTCTTTTAATAGGACATCTTTGTTTTGGGATACCCAATAGCTCTCCTGAGACCTTCCCAGAGCCGCACCACATCCCAGGCTCTTCCTACTGAGATCCCCTTTCTTCCCACTCTCCCTTCAAAGCTGTCAGACCTGCATGTGTTCTGAGACCTTCACATCTTTGCATCTGTTCCTGCTCTCACCTCCTTTTATCCTCCTTAGGCACTTATCCCAATAAGAATCCTGGGCTGCTTTTGGCAACTGCTGCCTAGAGAAGCCTAGGTAA
This sequence comes from Piliocolobus tephrosceles, assembly GCF_002776525.5. NCBI lineage: Eukaryota > Metazoa > Chordata > Mammalia > Primates > Cercopithecidae > Piliocolobus > Piliocolobus tephrosceles. Next base: position 16,301,274 of record NC_045452.1, read on the forward strand.
GACAGTATTATAATGCCAATATTGTGATTTTTGAAGGGAAGTTTGAGGACATAAAATAATGAGTATATAGGAAGTTAACCCTGTGTGAGTCCATTTTCTCATGAACTCATTTTTCCTTGTACCTTAAAGCTGTACATGACAGTTAAAAATGACATAGGACTTGGAGTCCTCCAGTCTTCATTTGAAATTCTGTCTTTTCGCATTTTAGCTATACAGTATTCAGCAGTAACTCATCCTTATTGAATCTCAGTTTTCTTATGATAGGAAATGGGTAGCATCTACTTTCCAAAGCAGTTCTGAGTGATTGAAGGAGAAGGTCTATATTAACATGGAGAGTCAAAATTTATTGTTGGCCGAGTGCAGTGGCTCATGCCTGTAATCCCAGAACTTTGGGAGGCCACAAGCAGATCACTTGAGGTCAGGAGTTCAAGACTAGCCTTGCCAACATGGCAAAAACCTGCCTCTACTAAAAAAACATACAAAAATTAGCCTGGAGTGGTGGTGTGTGCCTGTAGTCCCAGCTACTCAGGAGGCTGAGGCAGGAGAATCACTTGAACCGAGGAGGTGGAGATTGCAGTGAGTGGAGATTGTGCCACTGCACTCCAGCCTGGGTGACAGAGTGAGACTCCCTCTCAAGAAAAAAAAGTTACTGTTGATCATGCTTCTGAATCCTTTTATTCCTTTATGTTCCTTTGTCTTACTTCATCTCCTCTTTGTGCCACTTTCCTTGGTACTTAAAGGTCACATACTCGTTCACAGCCAGAAGAACATGGGCTTTGAGTAAGGGATTGGGCTTGCACTAATCTGCGTGTCTTTTTACCATCCAAACTCTGTCTAGTTGTAAAAATTGCTCATGAGTTAGATTGGATTTGAAGCCTTGGCAGGGTTTCCTCAAACCGAACAAATGAGGTTCATTCAGTGTAACTGAATCGTGCACCTATGTTGTGCCAGTCTGGGGACCGGGGAAACTGACGTGAAGGGGAAATGGTTCAGCCTTCCTGCAGGTCATGGTCAAAGGGAAGAGTTTGATTATTGCCATAGGTATCTATCTCCTTGCTGTCCTTCACACCTGCCTGGTGCCTTTGCTCTTACTATTCCCTCTGCCTGGGAGAATCTTTATGATTCAATTATTGCTATTATTGAATAGTTGATTCCTTCTTCCTTCCTGTCTCAGTTTACAGGTCACCTCCTAGACAGACCTTCCCTGATCACCACATACCAGATATCACCTCCTAGACAGACCTTCCCTGATCACCACATACCAGATAATCTTTGTCAGAATGCACCACTTGTTTTCTTCATAGCCTGTATTACACCTTCGAATGAGATTGTATTTGTTTATAGTTTTGCTTCCCGGTGGTCTCCTACCTTCTAAATCCCTGGAAAGAATATAAAGAGAACACTTTATATTCGTCTTCACCTTAGTCTTCACTTTAGTATATATTGTTCTTCACTTCAGTATATATTCTTGGGACCTGAAACAGTGTACTGTCTCAATCAGTATTTACCAATCAATTTATTAAAGAATCACTGTTGCAAAAGACCTTAGCCCATGAATATAACCAGGCTTTATTTTTTTTCCAGCAGGAAAATATATCATACATGTTTCCCATTAAATGGAATGAACTGGACTTGACAGGGGGCAATTGTAATACAGCTTAATTTTTTCTCCCACTGGCCTCCAAGCCTCCTCTGTGGGCTAATTCTTACTGTGACCCTGGAGGAAACTCTCATGCAGGTACCATAGCCCTTTGAGTCCTTTTTGTTCTCAAGAATAAGTTTATTTTGCTAAGTAAACTATCCGATCCAATCTAGTGTCTTAAGTAGAACCATAAGAAATTGCCAATATTTCTGATAGTTTTGATCTGTGTAAATGATGGCTTTACATGGTTCAAACTAATAATGCAGTACAAAGCCAAACATACAAGCACAGTCCCTCCCTCAGCTTGGAAGCTGTCCCTCAATGGAGATGAAAGGTGTGGTTGGCTCCTTGTCTCTATCTTGATAACCTTCTACCCCACTGGGAACCTGCTTCTTGTTTCTCCTTTAGGGTCAGCCCAAACGAAGAGGGCATCAGAGGAGAAGAGTTTCCTTTTCTCCCCTCCCCTCCTCTCCCCTCCTCTCCTCTCCCCTCCCCTCCCCTCCCCTCCCCTCCCCTCTCCTTCCCTCCCCTCTCCTTCCCTCTCCTTCCCTCTCCTTTCTTTTGGAGTTTCACTCTTGTTGCCCAGGCTGGAGTGCAATGGTGTCATCTCAGATCAGTGTAGCCTCTGCCTCCCAAATTCAAGTGATTCTCCTGCCTCAGCTTCCTGAATAGCTGAGATAACAGGCGCATGCCACCACACCTGGCTAATTTTGTATTTTTAGTAGAGACGGGGTGTCTTCATGTTGGTCAGGCTGGTCTTGAAATCCTGATCTCAGGCGATCTGTGAGAAGGGCATCTTTTTATGTGACTGGCACTGTTGGAAGTTGGCATTGGGGTGACTTCTATCTTGGACCATTTTTGTGTGTTTTTCTTGGGAGTTTCCAACAGGGAAATTCCCTTTCTGATATTAGTGCATTCCCGGAGGGATAGCCTCTTGTTTCCGCATCAGCCACGGGACCTTTGGTGGTCTGTCCTCTGATTGTGTGCCTCCAGGCATCCGCAAGCACAGAAACTTCCAAGATGCTTCAGGCAAGCTCTCTTAGTTGTAGCTGATATCTAGGCTAAGAAAATACACACCTATGATCCACCAACAGTGAAAGGATGGCTTCTACCCAGCAGAAGTTACAGTTCATTGATAGCCTCTCACACCAGTCCTAATGATCCCTCAACCCACAGGGTCACAGGACAAATTCTCCATGTGGCCCCATTAACCATCTCTTATCTAATTTAATATTAAGAGGTGAGCCCCTTCTCTCCACCTTGAGAGGAGAGGAGAGACCCTACAGCACTCTCAAGAATCTCTCCAAAGGACTTTGGAGAGTCCTCTCCCAAAATACTTCCAATTCAGTATCTTTATAGGCTGGATATAAGTGATTTTGCTGGTAGAACCACTTTTATTGTGTCCTATTCAGTCTTGAATAGGGGCTCTGGCACTTCCTTTTAGGATGTTAGGATACGCATCATCTATTATAATATTATGGGACTTTGGGGCCCCTGTTGAAATTCTGAGATGACAGGAAGAGCTACCTTTGACATCAGTTTCACTTATTTACAAGTGTTTATCAAGTCTTCCCTTCCCAGGCATTTCATTTAGTAACTGACAGCATCTGAGTACAAGCTACTAAGTACAACTGCTTTTGAGCCTACTAGATGGAAATTCAGGAGGCAACTTAGCTGTCTGTTAGGAGATTTTAATCAGCTTGGCCTTTGAAAAAGATGGATTACAAGAGCATGTGATCACTGCCGTGAGGGAGACCTTCACGGTCAGTTTTCTGCTAGGAAAAGTTGCTCAAAAATATATTGACAAACTGACCAACCACTCACAGTACTGGGTCATTTAAACGTGGCAGCTGTTGACAGAGTCTGACAAAGATCAAATCTCGTATCTATTTTTTTATGATGCTGCACAAAAAGTCTGACATCCAGATGCTGTGAGGAACCATGAAAGGCATTGGATAGAGTTCTAGGGTCTCTGTCTTTTCCAATAGCAGATACACAAGCTATAGGTTGGTGTAAAAGTAATTGCAAATTTTGCCATTATTTTCAATGGCAAAAACTGCAATTACTTTTGGACCAACATAATACTATGGTCCCTTAAAACACAGGCTTTGGGGTCAAATAGGCCCAGGTTTGAATTCCCACTTCTTCCCTTATTAACTGGGTGTCATTCGTCAGGTTTTCCTCATCCGAAAACCCTAATTGATAGAATTTAGGTAAACATTAAACAAGGTAAGTTACATAGTGCTGTGCCTTGGACATAGCAAATATTTGATAAGTGTTAACTACTATTAACAAAATAGTTATTACCAATAAAGTAATTATGAACCCAGAAATCAAATTGCCTGGGCTTGAAACCTTGGCTCTGCTACCTACCAGCAATGTAGCCTTGTCCATAAAATATGCATATTAATAAAACTTGTCCCATAGGGTTTTCGAAAGTATTAACCCAGAGTTAATAAATATAAAATGGAACAACACCTAGAACATAGAAGGCTCTTAGCAATTGTTAGCTGTTACTATCACTAAGGCCCTCTTTTCCCCCAGGAATTCCATAGATTGGAAACTGATCTATCCAACTGTGTAAGGAATGCCTAATTTATTCCTTCACCCCAACCCAACCCTTTTATTAAGATAGATCAAAGACATTCATTGGTACAAATTTGGATGTCTGATTATTAGGGAGGAACCTAGAAGTGCTGTCAGTCAAAAAGCAAAGACTGGCTGGGCGCGGTGGCTCACGCCTGTAATTCCAGCACTTTAGGAGGCCGAGGCAGGCGGATCACGAGGTCAGGAGATGGAGACCACCCTGGCTAACACAGTGAAACTCCGTCTCTACTAAAAATACACACACACACACACACACACAATAGCCGGGTGTGGTGGCGGGCACCTGTAGTCCCAGCTACTTGGGAGGCTGAGGCAGGAGAATGGCGTGAACCCAGGAGGCGGAGCTCGCAGTGAGCCGAGGAGATTGCGCCACTGCACTCCACCCTGGGTGACAGAGCAAGACTCTGTCTCAAAAAAAAAAAAGCCATTTTTGTTAGCTAATGAAACATTATCCCTCCAATTTTCTTTTAACAAATTTTGAAGTAACTCCAAACTTACCAAATAAATTGCAAACACAGTACAGTGTTTTTTTCCCCCCCAAACAATTTGGGAGTAAGTTGCCAACCTGATGCCCTATCACCCCAGAATACTTAGTATTTCCTGGAAACAATGACATTCTACATAACCACAACCCATCCCTTAAATTGGAAAGTTGGCATTTACATATCATCACCATCCACCACAGATGCCTTCAAGTTTCTATAATTGTCCCAATAATTTCCCTCATAGCTAAAGGATTCAGTTATAAATCATGCATTGCACCTAGTTTTATGTAATCTTTGTCTTCTGTAGTCTAGAATATCCTCAGTATTTCTTTGACTTCATGACATTGGCACTTTTGAAAACTGTAGGTCAGTTACTTTGCAAAATGTCTGACAGTTTGCTTTTATCTTATATTTCCTTATGATTAGATTTATGTTATGCATCCTTGGCAGAAATGTAGAAGTAATGCTGTGTTTTTGTTACTATATCCCACCAAGTGGTGAATGATTCCATTTCTTTACTTTTTTAAAAAATTCTTTTTATTTTTTTGAGACGAAGTCTCACTCTGTCACCCAGGCTGGAGTGCGATGGCACGATCTCAGCTCACTGCAACCTCTGCCTCCTGGGTTCAAGCAATTCTCCTGTCTCAGCCTCCTGAGTAGCTGGGATTACAGGCATGCACCACCATGTCAGGCTAATTTTTTATATTTTTAGTAGAGATGGGATTTCACCATTTTGTCCAGGCTGGTCTCACATTCCTGACTTCAAGTGAGCCACCTGCCTCACCCTCCCAAAGTGCTGGGATTACAGGCGTGAGCCACTGCACCCGGCCTCATTTCTTTACCTTAGTGTCTTGACCAAGGTGGTGTCTTCCAGAATTCTCCAATGTAAAGTCACCCTTCTTCCTTGTGTAACTAAGTACTGTATGGCAAAGTACTTTGACACTTGTAAATATGTCATTGGCATCAAACTTTCAAATTATTCTTATCCATACAGATTTGTGATTTTCTATTTCATTCTATAATAATAAAGTTATACAAAACAAATAAAGTTATAATGTGTCACTATCACTACTTACCTTGATACTCAGGTTTTCCCTGATTGGGCCAGCAGGGCTCCACTCTAACTGGTTTTCGTTCCCCTTTAACAAGCCCACATTATTTATCTCTGTCACAAGATAACCCAGACTCATCTTACACTTTCCCTGCCCCTGCCCCTGAAATCACCCATTTCCCAAGGAGCTCTGGTTTCTTCTACTGGAAAATAGTATTAGGAAACCAAGATATGAGCTCTAGGTATGTTCACTGCTCTTGGGATGCTACTAGTCCCAGATCTTCTCAGTGTACAGAGCCAGGGAATGCATGTATTCAGAGTCATACATTTACATTTATATCTATTGTCAACTAATAAATAAAACAAACACAGCAGAGCAGGAAACAGAAGAAAAAAATGTTTTGATGGGGGGGTCTTAGGAATTGCAGTTCAGGAGACACAGGTCTAGCAAGCAGCTGAACTGTGTTTTGTCCAGGCAAGATTACAAAGTTATGAAGTGCTACTGTGCGACTACACATCCGGAAAGTTTTAGCGCAGCCCATGATCGATGATGGCTGGTTAACAACTTAGGACATCTCTGATGATCCATCTAGTTTGGCATAGGTCTCTTCAGGAGGTTGGTGATTAGGTCCAGTATAAATAGTTAAAATCAAATGCAGTGGGTTTTACAAGTTGGCCCAGTTCAATAGGTCACAATACATCTGGGAATGTACATGACTGGGGTTCAGTCCTCACACCCTCCCAGTTCCTTTTTAGATACTGCTGATACGATCTGTTCCATTTTGGATTTTCTTTTCACACCATTTCACTGTTTGTTTATAGGAAAAACCAGGAGTTCACTCCAATTGTAATACAAAACTATGGTTTTCATTCTCGCTTTCTGCCTTTCCATATGTGTCTCTCCCTCCTTCAGTGGTTCCCACTATCCCTACATTATTTACTAATTAGATCAATCCCCTTGTATGGAACCGATCTTCTGCTTCTGCTGCCATCCACTCCCCTGGACCAATGACGGCTTCATTCCATCACTTATGTGGGGACACTACACCGTGTAGATACTCTTTCACCCTGCTGGTTGGACATCCCTGCATTGGGCTGCCCCCATGCATTGGTATTTTAGGCAACCCCTTCCAGGTCATACCTCCTCCCTTTCTCCTGCCCTGACTCCCCACTATAAGCTGATTCCTCTCCAGGATGCCCTTGCCCTTCTTAGGCCTCCATATCCTCCATAGATTGTCCTTCACAGACATGTTCTTCTTCCAGAACACGGACATGTTCTGGAGCCTCCTGCTCAGGCTCCAGCTGCCCATGCTTGGCAAGCCCCCTACCACCCACATAGACATAAATCCCCCACTTGGGCTCTGAGACCTCTTTGTATGGATGACTCCACCCTCACTTGGGATGACTCCCCTGACATAACAACTTCCCCACATGCTTCAGACCCTGACGTTTCACACGTTCCTCTTCATGGAAGCCCCTTCCCGCATCACCCTGGAAAGACTCAGGACCCTGCTACAGGCAGCCTTCACCTGTGGCCCTCCCTATGCTGCATGTGTTTGACCCTGGACTCAAGGTTACTGTAGCTTCCTCCTCCATAGGTGCAGATGCCTATCCTTTCTGCACCACCTGATAGTCTTAGGACTGAATTATTCAGCAAAAAAAGAAAGGAGAGTGTGGAGTAAAGAGAAGATGAGGAAGAATGGAAAAAAAATATTTGGGAAAAAGATTTATCTTTAACAAGCAAACTCAGTGTTTTCACAAATATGTGCATAAATTAATTAAAAAGCTAGCTCCTCTAATATGTTTTGGAAGTATCATTTGAAAGAAAATCGTAGTTTTAAAAACTGAGTTATTTCAAAATAGATTCATGCAGACAATGTTTTTAAATATGCAAAGTTGACCTAAGCCTATTGCCTACATTGCCGAGGTGCTTTAAGGATCAAAGGAGATATTAAATGTGAAGTTACTCTTTAGACTTGAAAGTGCTAGGTCTAAGGGGAGAGAATAAAATGCTCAAGATGGCGCTTCCATTTTTCATGCACACAGGAGTTTCATATTCCAATAGCTGCCATTATTGATCTCTAGGAAAAGGAGTTCAAGGCTCCAGTTCATCCGTTTTACTGTTCCTGTCATTCATCCTCCCCCAAAATGTAGCAGAATCAAGATCAGAGATGATTCCACCAAAAAGGAGGAGGAGTTGGAAGGAGAAGGCTGACCTGGTTAGCCTGATTTCATGCTGTTTTATAAGGACCATGATCCCAATGGATAGAGCTGTCAAGGGCATAAAAACATGGTACCCATGACCTCTTGTCTTTCTTCCTTCTACAAGTCAATAATGGTACAGCCTCACCTATCTCTTTGTTTTCTTTTTGGCTTCTCTCTTTTCCCCCAAGAGACAGCCTGACGCATAGATGTTGCCTTACACTAAGCCAGTCTCTAGGCAGCCTAGAACTTGGCCCTCAGCAATGGGGCAATATTCTTCATCGAAGAATGGGAAGAAATAGGCATGGCAGACCTTTAGCTTAATTGATTCAAGGCTATTTTTAGAGGTAGCAAGTATAATAAAAAAGATGTTCTGCATGTAGCTCAGGGTTTCTTATTATTAGAAGTTGGTTATTCAAATCTAACGTAAGTTCCCTGCCTTGTTCTTCTTTCTTTGTGTATATAATTCTTCTAAGATCTATGAGATGGAGATGTGACTGATCCAAGCTAGGGTTTCAGTACTCTTGGATTCCCTTCATTTACTCAAACTATTTGTCAAGCTCCTATGTGCTAGGCACTTACTAAAGATACTGATACATAGTGGTGAGCATACGAGATACGGTTCTCCTCTGAAACATAGAGTCGAATGAATATGAGATAGGCTTTGAACAGGAAAGCCATGTGTATAATTACAAATTACATCACTTGAATTTGAACTAAGGCATTTGAACTAAGTAGAAATTATTCTAATAAGAGTTCAAAGAAGCATGTACCTGATACAAGCATGTACAAAGGCCCTGGGGCAAGAAATACTTTGACAAGTTCAAGGGACTGAAAGGAGATGACTGGTTAGAGAACAGTAGTCAAGCAGTATTAGAAGGGTGAAACAAGGCTGGAGAGAGAGGCAGCTGTCAGATTACACCAGTCTTGTTGGCTGGAAAGATCTTTAGGCTTTATCCTGAGTGGATGAGAACCACTGAAACATGTTAAGCCAAAGCATAGCCTAATTATTTTAAAATATTCTTGCTATTTTATACAAAATGAGTTGAAAGAGGCAATATTGAAAGGCAGTAGGCCATTAAGGAGCTATTGCAATCATCTAGGTGTGAAACAATGACAACCTGTACTGAGAATGCAGAAGAAATTTTCCTATCCTTCATCTTCAGCAGTCCCAGGCCAGGCTGAAGGTGGCAGGTGCTCAAGAAGTTCAAAGTCATGACTTCAAGCTCATGATTTATCTCCTAACTTTTGGTCAAACCAGCCATAGTAAAATATGATTTTCCCCTCCTCTGAGAATGAAACTCATTATTCTTTGCAAAAGTTGGGAATGTACTCTGATTCATCATTCTACGTATTATCGAGGGCAACTGAGATGTGTGGCCCCCGGTTAGCCATACCTCTTGGTATTCATGCCTTTGTGTCATCCCCTCCCACTGATTATGAGCTGGACTTAGAAATTCTCTCCTGATGAATAAAATGCAGGAGATGGATTAGATGTCACTTCAGATATCAGATCTCATAAAGATTGTGGCTTGCTCACTTGAAGGGAAGCAAGTTACCCTGTTGTGAGCTGCTCTATGAAAATGCCATGTGGTTCAAAACTAGTATCTAGCCAGGAGCCAGGGAGGACCTGAAGCCCACCAGCAGTCACATGAGTGAAACCGGAAACAGATTCTTCCCCCAGTCAAGTCTTGCTGTGACTCCTATCCTGACTGACACTTTGATAGTAACCTTGAGAGAGACCCTGAACAAGAGGCACCCAAGAAAACCATGCCTAGAGTTTCCCAGGAACTGTGGAATAATAAATGTGTGTTGCTTTGACCTGATGAGTTTTAGGGCATTTGTTGCACAGCAATAAATACCAAGTGCTGCAACATTCTGGAATGCCTCATGTATTTGTCCACTGTCTCTAAAGGCAGTCTTGGGGTTTGTCCCCTCGTCTTCCACAGCTGCATGAGAGGTTCCATTCCTATCGGGAATAGTCACCAGTCACAGAGGCAAAACCTTCCTGGAGGTTTTGGTTGTATATCTATAAGGACCCTAGAGACCAATGTTCAACCCTCTTAGAGATGAGTGAATGGAAGTTCAGAGAGGAATCTTTGATCTTTCAGCTCACCAGTTTTAGAGTAGGGATAGTATTTTTTGTTTTCTAACTTCCAGATTGATTTATCACCTTAGTCTTACAGCTTTTAAGGCAATGAGCCCGAATCTCTGATCAGAAACTTCTAGATGACATTCAGAATTGTGGCACTGTATTCTTTTTCTATTGCTCCTGTAATAAATACCACCAACGCACTGGCTTAAACAACACATTTATTCTCTTACAGTTTTGAAGGTCAGAAGTCTGAATTGAATCTCACTGGATAAAATCTAGATTTGGCAGGGCTGAATTTCTTTCTGGAGGCTCTAGGGGAGTATCCATTTCTTGCTTGCTTTTCTTTTCTTTCCTTCTTTCTTTTTTTCTTTTTTTTTTTTCCTGAGACAGCTGGAGTACAGTGGCATGATCTTGGCTCACTGCAACCTTCACCTCCCAGGTTCGAGTAATTCTCCTGCCTCAGCCTCCCAAGTAGCTGGGATTACAGGTGCCTGCCACCACACCTGGCTAATTTTTGTATTTTTAGTAGAGACCAGGTTTCACTATGTTGGCGAGGCTGGTCTTGAACTCCTGACCTTGTGATCTACCTGCGTTGGCCTTCCCAAGTGCTGGGATTACAGGCATGAGCCACCACGCTCGGCCCATTTCTAGTTTTTAAGGCTGCATTTCTTGGCTTTTGGCCACTTCCTCTTCTTCAAAGTAGCAATGGCTGGTTGAATCTTTTCTACATCACAAGACTCTGATGCTGTCTTTGTCAGAGTCTCTCTTTTTTTCCCCCCTCTCTCTCTGCCCTTTAGGAGCTGTTTTGATTGCATTGTACCCACCTGGGTAATTTAGGATAACTAATCCATTTCAAAGTCAGCTGATCACAAACCTTGATTCTGTTTGCAATCTTAAGTCTGCCCTCTGCATAAGGTAATGCGTTAACAGGTTCATGGTATTAGGATGTGTGTCTTTGGCAAGGGACGTAGGGGAATTATTTTCCCACACGGGAACTTGCCTCTACCTCTCATCTTGTTGCTTGCTGAAGAAATGTTGTAGTAACATCATTATATTTACCAGGAAAACATACTCTTTCCTCTCTTTTTGCTTTGGAGTAATATCTTCGATGTGCTTCCTCAAGGCCCATTACCTTGTGAACAAGCTGTTGACCAAGTGTGTAACGAAGCTTCCACCAGAGGGGTTTCCAGCCTCAGGCACTGAATCAATGGGTGGTGAATGATGCAATGGGGTTTTGTGAAGACTGAGATCCACACTTGGAAATTAAATGTATACTAGCATATGCATGCACGTAGTCTGTCTTCTGGCAGTGGCTGGTGCCTGGTGGGGGATACCCACATGTTCTGCCATCCTAAGGATGCATCTTGTCTTCATTTTCTGCAGGGCCTTTGTTAGTGCCTGAGGCTCACTGAGCCTGTGCGATGAAGTATGAGATGGGAAAGGTAGAAGAAAAATGTCTTCATTCAGGTACATAATTCATGAAGCCCAGATATTAATATTAATTATCCTGTCCACCAAAGTCAGGTAAATGAAATATGCAGAGAAAGATAAATGTGGAAGCCCAGAAACTTCAGGTCTTTTAGACTTAGTTCCCCTAAGGGTATAGTTATAAAAGTGTAGCCAGAATTTGTATAGAACTATTGTATAGAGCCATATTAGAGCTTGCTGAGAACTTTTACATTTATTAACTTCATTATGTTCACAATAACCCCATGAAGTTGGTGAGACAAGGAAGAGCTCCCACATTAAGGATGAGGAAAGTGGACTCCACCAAAGTCACAGAGCTTGACAGAAGCAGAACAGGAGCTGGAATTCAGGGGACCTGATTTCAAATCCCATGTTGTCTCCATGACTTCACTCTGCTATGATAGTTTTTATATAATGTAATTAAGATAGCATGTACAAATTCCTCTTAATACTATATATATAGTGTAATACTATATATATATACTATAATACTATGTGTAGTATATATACTACATATAGTATAATACTATATATACACTATATATACTATATATAGTGTATATAGAGACATATATAATATATACATATAGTGTGTATATATAGTGTGTATATATACATATTATATAGTGTGTATATATACACATATGGTATGTAATAGTGTATATATACATGCATATAGTGTGTATATATATAGTGTATATATAGAGAGAGAGTAAAAGCCACAATGTTAATGTTTAAATTCTTTTGTCTTGCAAAATTTCTGTGTCTGTAAAATGGGATGTAAGTGGAGCTTATCACATATGTTTCTTGATGATTAAAAGAGTGAACAAAGAAAAATCAACACAGTGCCTTTTCATTAAGATGATGTTGCAGGGAAAATAGTCTTTATTTACTATTGGTTTAACAAATATTTGTTAAGCTTCCACTATATCCTACGTATTTGTTCTGAACACTGGGGTTACAAAAGTGAGCAGACACAAATATCTTTCTCTCTTATCTTTCAGTGTATAAGGCTAAAAATACAAAAGGAATATAGTAGTAAGACGGGGATGAGTAAGGGAGGGTGTGGAGTATATAGACAACCAAGAGGTCCAAGAAAATTCTTTTTGAGAAGATAATATTTGATCTACTTGTAGTAAGAGAATGAGGCATAAGGGGGTCCCCATAAGTGGCAAAGAGTGATCCAGACATGAAAAAGAAGGACAGTAGCTGATAACAAGTAGTGCTTAGCAACTCAAAATATTGGCTTCCATTTTGAGGATTTTCAGTTAAGACTCAAATTCATATTTTACCTCATTGGTGTTCAGAAGGCTCTTTTATACTAATTATCTCATTGGGAATCAGGATACATAAAAGTGTTTATTCACTTCAGCAATTGTAATTTTAAGACATTATTCCAAGTAAATAAAAATAATAGAGTCAAATATTTGAGTGTAAAGATATTCTTTTCAGCCATATGTATATTAATCAAAATTGGTTACACTCTTTTTTTTTTTTTTTTTGAGACGGAGTCTCGCTCTGTCGTCCAGGCTGGAGTGCAGTGGGACCTCAGCTCACTGCAAGCTCCACCTCCTGGGTTTTACACTCTTATGTCCAGCAGTAGAGCAGCAGTCATATAAATTGTTTCTTTCTGTGCTCTGCATTTTAATCCTCCTCTTCTCTCTCCTGCTCCTCTCCCTTCTCTTCCTTCCCCTGTTTTCCCCTCCTCCTCTACTCCTTCTTATTCTTACCCTTCTACTCTATTTTCTCCCTCCAAAGAAAGCTACATTATTTTGCACTCAGAAGACAGCCTAACATTTTGAAAGATGATGACTATAGGGAAGTGAGAGGAAACAATCCTACACAAAGCTACAAAGCTAGTGTTTTACTTTACTGAGATACGCACTTTTTTTCCAACTTTACCTCTGGAAATAATTTGAGATGGGTTTTTCCTGAAGAGACTTACTTAAGTTTCTCCCAAATGCCTACAGACAGGATCTATAAGAGTAAGACCCTTTTAAAAGAAATTCATAGCTAGATGTTCAACAGACAGAGTGAATTGTGACTGCAACTTGCATGATGGTTGGTTTCTGTTTATTACCTCTTGTGGGAAACTTTTCCTCCCCATTTAAGCAGAAGTTTCTGAGATGGGAAAACTTCTTTGGAGTCCTACAGGAGATGGGTATTTATTAATAATTCAACCATATACTGAAAATGTAAGCTTTATAGGTTTTGGTTTTATTGGGAAATCCTATACTAGACGCTCCTTACCTTGGGCAGAGTCTGGAGTTTGTTTTTTGTCTCTGAGCTCTGTAAAACTGTAAACACTGACACGTAAGTTTCACAAAGATCAGAAAATGCCCTCCAGGCACTCAGCAGCTTCAGTGCTGTACTTGCGGTTCTAGGTCCTTGTTACGAGTATCACTGACCTTTCCAGGTCAAAGCAGCGTTCAAAAAGATACCAGAGTTTTTCTCCAACAATTGATAGTTGTTTCAGCAGAAAGATTGTGTGTGTTGGCGGGGGAGGAGCTGGAAGAAGGAACCACGTTTATAATGTTTACAGAAACAAAAGTCTCTCACTCAATAGAAAAATAATTTGGATACCAACCTAAATTTGCTTTCCCCCAAAAACGCTTAACCTATCGGACACACATTACATTTAATACCAGGGTAGTGGGTGGTTCCACTCTATTTCAATTTAGTCAGACTAGAACATTGGTGCTACGTGTAGTACTAAGAACTCGTATGATGTTTCTGGATGACTTAGCTCCAGAGTTCAGCTTTGCTACTGCTCATTCCAAAGCAGAGGAAGCAGCTGAGCACAGGGGCAGGTGTGCAAGCTGACAGTAGGTTAAAGGAAATGAGCAGGATTTGCATGTTGGAGTGGCATTTTGCCTCATGAGTGAAAGTGATTAACCAGTTCATCTTCCCGCTCTCTTCATCCCCAACTTCTTTCTTCTGTCCCTAGTAAAGTAGGTAGCATCACTCTCCGAATCTCAGGATCAAGTCAGAATTAATGGACTGTCACAGATTTACGTAAAATCTATTTTTTTTAAATCAGGAAACAACAGGTGTTGGAGAGGATGTGGAGAAATAGGAACACTTTTACACTGTTGGTGGGATTGTAAACTAGTTCAACCATTATGGAAAACAGTATGGCAATTCCTCAAGGACCTAGAACTAGATGTACCATATGACCCAGCCATCCCACTACTGGGTATATACCCAAAGGATTATAAATTATGCTACTACAAAGACACATGCACACGTATGTTTATTGCGGCACTATTCACGATAGCAAAGACTTGGAATCAACCCAAATGTCCATCAGTGACAGACTGGATTAAGAAAATGCGGCACATATACACCATGGAATACTATGCAGCCATAAAAACGGAGGAGTTTGCGTCCTTTGTAGGGACATGGATGCAGCTGAAAACCATCATTCTTAGCAAACTATCACAAGAAGAGAAAACCAAACACCGCATGTTCTCACTCATAGGTGGGAACTGAACAATGAGATCACTTGGACTTGGGAAGGGGAACATCACACACTGGGGCCTATCATGGGGAGTGAGGAGGGAGGAGGGATTACATTGGGGAGTTATACATGATATAAATGATGAATTGATGGGTGCTGACGACTTGATGGGTGCAGCACACCAACATGGCACATGTATACATATGTAACAAACCTGCACGTTATGCACATGTACCCTAGAACTTAAAGTATAATAAAAAAAAAAAACTATTTTTTTTTCCTCCTCAGTGAGATACTTGAACACATTACAGTGTGCAATATAAAAACCACAACAGGTGAACCCTTTCCTTGCATTTCTTCATACTTCATCTAAAGAAGATATCATAGCAGCTTTCTCCTGATATCTTCTAAGAGTATCACCATGAAAAAATAGAATTAAGGAAAATTATTCCAGTTGAGTATTTTATTTATATAAGAGGGAGGTAGATTTCTACACATAATTGAAAGAGAAAGCTGTCTGTCAAATACAAAGGTTGAATCACTCATCTCCCCATCTCTGCCCATCTATCTAATCAACCATATTTCCACCAATTCCAAAAATCGTGCATCAATCTATCATCTATAAAATTACGCTTCCTTTTACCCATTAATCTGTCCATCCTCCAACCCATTCATGAAACCACAGTTCCATCTATCAATATATTTACTATCTATCTGTTCACCTGTCATCTGTCTATTCACCCATCTATCCATTTAGATCTATTTTTAACTTACATCCACCTATTTAACCACATACTCGGCAATCTATTTCTTGATTTATCTATTAACCTATTTGAAAATATTTTTGGCACCCAGTGTGTTCAGGATACTGAGCTGGCCTGTATGTGAATACAAAGATAGGTACCACTACAATATAAGGCAAAATGTAGCAAAATGTATGAACAAAGTATTCAGGGGAATTTGAGGATAGAACAGTCAGTATTTCATAGGAAGGAAAATGAAAAAGAGAAGAAAGAGAAATAGCATTTGATTTGGCACTTGAATTATGTGCAGATTTTAACAGATGGAAATTGGGTGGGTAGAGTTGGGACTTCTGCAGAACATAGGGTTTTTAGAGTTCTTTCAATTTCCAGAGAGTTATATATTCTTCCACACTATATGAACCAAAAGTTCCCCTTTGGCTTAAGCTGGTTTTAACTGCCTTTCCATCACTTGGACAAACAGCATGTTGACTCTCAACAGAAACTGAATTCCCCCACCTGATGAGTGGTGATATCATGGAGCTGCGAGAAGCTTGAATCTAAGTTGGAGCTTTGTTGAGGGTAATAATGATTGCTGCATAGGGCTATTAGATACCATTGTAAAATATTTACATTTAGGAGGTGCTCACTAAATGGCTCTTACAATTATTGTGCTTGAATTTTCCTGTAAGATCTTCAGTAAGTGGTCATGTAGTCTTTGCTTTTTCTCCCAAGACTTTCTATTTTTTATTTTTGTGGGTACATAGTAGGTATATACATTTATGGAATACTTGAGGTGTTTTGACGCAGGCATGCAATGCGTAATAATCACATCATGGAGGATGAGGTATCCATCCTCTCAAGCATTTACCCTTTATGTTGCAAACAATCCAATTATGATCTTATAGTTGTTTTAAAAGGTACAATTAAATTATTGACTACAGTCACCCTGTTGTGCTATCAAATACTAGGTCTTACTCATTCTTTCTAATTATTTTTTGTACCTATTAACCATCCCCATCTCTTTCCAGCCTCCCACTATCCTTCCCAGCCTCTGGTAACCATTCTTCTACTCTCCATCCCCATGATTTCAATTGTTTTGATTTTTAGAACCCCAAAATAAGTGAGGACATGCGGTGTTTGTCTTTCTGTGCCTGGCTTATTTCACTTAACATAATGACCTCCAATTCTATCCATGTTGTTGCAAATGATAGGATCTCGTTCCTTTTATGGCTGCATAGTATTCCACTGTGTACAAGTACCCCATTTTCCGTATCCATTCATCTGTTTTTTTTTTTTTTTTTTGGTTGTTGTTGTTTTTTACATTTTACTTTTCCGTAAGTTATTGGGGTGCAGGTTGTATTTGGTTACATGAGTAAGTCTTTGAATAAGCCAAAATTATCTCTGATTTGTTCTGTTCTGTGTCCCTAGCCCTAACCATGACTGTGTCCATTTATTAATTTATCGACGTGTTCACTAAACTTTTAATAAATGCTGACATCTCATGTTGGGAATTGTGCTTTGCATTTTATATATGACATCTTTTAATCCCAATCCTATATGAGAAGTGTTGTTATCCCTTTTCTAAGGATAAATAATCTGAGGCTCAAGGAGATAACCTAAAGTCAAATGATTAGTAAGAGGTTGAGCTGGGATTCAAACTTATGTTTATTTAGTAACAAAGATAATGATAATCTGCTGTTTGCTAGCTACTTATGTGACAGATGCTGTAAAGTCTTTCTATGCCTCATTTTATTGTAGCACCCGTAATACCCATGATGGAGATATTATTACCTTAATGTTAGAGATGAAGGAGCTGAGGCTTGGAGAGTTAAAATAACTTGTCTAGGGTCACAGAGCTAGCCAGTGGAAGAACCAGCATATGAACCCAATTCTCTCTGCCTCCAAAGCCCATGTAATGACAATAATGCCTATTTCTCTGTTAAACCCTGCTAGGGGCAATAAGAAGCATGTATATACCATTATAACACAAGGTTGAAAGGGGCTAATTGGACAACAAGTGGCAGGTATAGAAAGGGATTGGGTCTTTCTAAGCAGGATCAGGGAAGACTTACAGCATGGGGTGACATGTAAGGTGGACCTAGGAGATGAAGTAGATGAGGATATACCAGAGGAGGTGGCACTGGGCATCTCAGGCTTTGAGACAAAAATGCAACATGCATGATAAAGAGTGGCCAAGCCAGTTGTGGCTGAAGGTGGGCATTCAGGATGCAAGAGGCCAGGAAGGTGGTGGTGGCGCTATTGGAGCCTTAAGTACCTCTCTCCTTTTGGAGCCTGTTGCCTTCAGGACTGCCCTTAGACTGCTGATGCCCTGATTCAGCACAGTGAACAGAAGCACACGGTGAACAGCATTTTAATAAGGCCCTCACTTTTGCTTATGCAGTTCACAAGTTGCTGGGCACAACAGACAAAATCCTGAATATGGAGATAGGAAATCAACTAAAAACAAATGACAAGAAAATACTTTTACAAAAGATAATTTAAGAGGAAAATAAAAGCTACTTCCCTCTTTGTTTTGTAGCTTCCTTTTCTGTGAAGCATGAAGCCCAGGGCTTCTTGGACTAAGTGAGAGGGTGAAGAAAACGTAGGTATTAAAATGAACAGCCAGGGATGGTATTAGCAAAATGAGAAATGGCATGGTGGAGTTAAGTGGTAGAATTAGCATTGCCACTGGATTCAGACTGCCTAGAGTTTTTTGAGGTCCAGTTCTTTTGTTTTCTGGCTGTGTGACATCAGGCAGATACGCATTCTGAGCCTCGGTTTCTTCATCTTCCAAATGGGGACGATAGTATCTACCTCAGGGGAATGTCGTGATGATGACAGACATGTATCCAGCACACAGTAACTGTTTAGCAAATACTAGCTTTGTTCCTTCAGCACTAGGGGAAGTAAGAAAAAGCAAAGAAAGAGAGGTGCTGGTATAAGGGGAAGGAAGGAAACCTAGGGCATCAGTGTGCATGTGGAAGGCAGAAAATGCTCTCCTGGGGGATTGAAACCTTTGTATTGTCAAGGACTTTTTTTTTTTTTTTTAGTTCAACCCATGCTATTTATTGCAGCTCTGACTGTGTTTCAAGTTGGAATATCAAGCATCTCTGAGCCTTCACTACAGCAATTAAGGGCTCATAAAGCCATTCTTAGGAGTACATAATAAACTGAGATACATTTTGGGTTGCCAGAAGGTTGCCATGTGGAGAACTCAGTGCTAACTACTGGAAAGGTGACATTAAAGATAGCAGGTGTGCAGAATGCTGTGGCCACAGTTCTCTCCAACTGAGGGTAGAGGGGAGTCTGCTGAGGAGCTCCACGCTCTGCCAAGAGGAGCCTGATTTCTGGCGCCATCAGCAACTGCCTTGCCTCTCTGACTCATAACATCTTCTCACATAAAATGAGTAGTTGAATGAGCTGATTTTGAATGTTCATTTCTGTTATAATATCGTGTGATCCAATATGAATTCAACTAAAGCCTGCAAATTCTTCCACTGCCCCTCATGGTGGCCATCTGTTGAGGTGGGAGGGAAACCTGCTGGCCCTCCCCATATCCTACCCTAAAGAAGACACTGTGCTGGATTAGCTCCACTTCCAACTTCCACTAAGGCTATTATTCTTCCCACTCACCATCCACTCCTATAGCATTATGTCTGCCAGGACACTCTGTAAGTATTCCTTGGGAAAAAAAAAGAATGGAAGGAGAGAAGAAAGAAGTCAAGGAGGAAAGGAGGAACAGAGAAAAGAAATAAAAGAGAGAAGGAGGGAAGATAATGCATGGTCCTTTTCTTTAATGCATGAATACTCCTTCTCCCGTGTCCCTGTGGCTGTAAGTGCAGGATTCTAAGTTAGCAGAGCCATGTGACACAAGGAAACTGGATTTCCAAGTAAATGCTCCATGCAGAGCTGCCCACCTGAGCCATCTGACATTTCCAGGACCGTGAAGGAGAGAGAAATAAAATTCTGTGGTGTTGAACCACTGAGATTTATTTTGTGGTCATTTTAGCAACTAGTATTAAATATCCTGATTAATTAAGGCACTGGGCTGGTCACCGTGGCTCACACATGTAATCCCAGCACTTGAGGAAGCTGAGGTGGGATCACTTGAGGTCAGGAGTTCGAGACCAGCCTGGTCAACATGGTGAAACCCTGTCTTTACTATAAATACAAAAATTAACTGAGCGTGTTGATGGGCACCTGTAATCCTGCAACTCAGGAGGCTGAGGAAGGAGAATTGCTTGGACCCAGGAGGTGGAGGTTGCAGCGAGCCAATATCATGCCACTGCACTCCAGCCTGGGCAACAGAGCGAGATCCCATCTCAAAAAAAAATTAAAGCACCTACAACATGCCAGTTTGCACCGGCATATTTTGAAGAGTCAGAGAACTTATGAGGTTGTTTATATGCTGCCAGTAATGAGCTGTAAAATATCCATTTTCTCTCCCTCTTTTTTCTTCCTCTCCCACCTGCTCTTCCTCCTTATTTCTGCATTTCTGAGAGTCTAGGTCTGGCTATGATTCTCTTAAGTCAATAGTCCTGACAGCTGAAGTTTCGGAGAATATTTTTCCTCTGTAGTGTGATTATACCTAGTGGTCATTTGGTTATAATGATACGCTGTCTCCCTGTTTTCAGGGTGGACACCTTGCAAAATGGTATCACATCACAATTTGTAAATACATTACTGGGTATATTCTAAGTACTTGACAACTCCTGTATAGCTTAGAAATACAACTTTTTTCATTCTGGCCAACCGTGTCCGGGACCTTAAATTTGTTGGGAGCTTTATAACTCATGTATTTCTAAACTCATGCCTCCCAACACCCTGGTGAGGCAGGCCTAGCAAATACTGACTGATACACCAGTCAAATGATAGAAGTCTGTACAACTTGATGTAGCTTTTCTCCATGAAGCCCCCTTTACTCTAATCTTCACCAAAGTCTTCTGAAGCCATAAATGCTGGTGTGTAGATTCTTTGTGGTAGAAACTCTAGACGGTGACTTTTCTATTTGCTGTTGATAGGTGGATACATAAGAAAATTAGGGGCCAAGGGGGCACAACAGACAAGAAGAACATAACTCCTAACCTGCCTATACCACCTTCAATACTGGCAGGAACTGGGGACTCCTATGGATGATAGGATTAGAAGTCATCGAGACAAAATTAACTTAGATCTCAACGGCTATGGAGGGGCCTCACTGAGGCCTGTATTTCATAAATAATTTGTTCTTAATTAATGAAAACAATGTTGAAAAATTCACTTTTCTGAAACATTAGATTAGTTTTAATGTAACGTCTATGATGATATAGCTTGCACTCCTTTTCAGTCGAATATGCTTTCTCAAAGTGGGTGAGAGACAAGTGAGAGGCTGTAGTCTGTAAAATTGTGCAGAATGCCCAGCCTGTTTTATCGATGCTGCAGCCTAAGGGAGGATGCTGGATTTGGGAGTCTTTACACCAGCAGTGTCCGATAGAAATGTAATGTGAGCCATACATGTAATTGTAAATTTTCTAGTAGTCACAATGAAATACTGATATGGTTTGGCTGCACCCAAATCTCATCTTGAATTGTAGTTCCCATCATCCCCACATGTCAAGGGAGGGACCCAGTGGGAAGTAATTGAATCATGGGGGTGGTTACCCCCATGCTGTTCTTATGAGAGTGAGTGACTTCTCATGAGATCTGTTTTGTAAGGGGCTTTTTCCCCTTTGTTCGGCACTTCATCCTGTCACCCTGTGTAAAAGATGCCTTGCTTCCACTTCTCCTTCCACCATCATTGTAAGTTTCCTGAGGCCTCATCAGCCATCTTGAACTGTGAGTCAGTTAAACCTCTCTTCTTTATAAATTACCCAGTCTCAGGCAGTTCTTCATAGCGGTATGAAAATGGACGCATACAAATACAAACAGGTGAAGTTAATTTTAATAATAATGTTATTTAACCAGATGTATTCAAAATATCACTGGAACATGGAATCAACATAAAATATTAATGAAATATCTTGTATTCTTGTATCACATTAAACCCTCAGAATCAGGTTTATGTTTCAATTCAGCTACATTTCAGGTGCTCATTAGCTACATGTGTCTGGCGTCTACTGAACTGGAGATCATAGCTCTGAGGGCTGCGTCTATAAGCAGCAGCCAGGACGAGATGGTATGAAGCTTTCCAGTGGGCTCTGTCATGTCCCTGGGTAGTGAGTCTAATCTCTGACCTCTCCTACTTTTCCCTCATGAGGGCATTTTCCTTGTCCACAGAAATGGGTCAGATCTCATCCAGTGCCTGCCTGACCAGGCCTTACAGGAGACCTGCTGGTTGGAAGATTCCAGATGTGTGCTCCACCTGTCATCTGCCAAGGCTGCAGGTAGCCTGAAGGCATTTTTTCAGCACTGCTTCTCTCATCTGCACACTCACCTCTGTACATGATTTCTCATAGTCTCTGGGAAGCTTCCGCTACTTCTTCCACCTCCCTCCACTCATCCCCACTTTGAGCAGATGCAAGAGAAAGGAAGGCACTTGTTATTTCAAATGGGGCTTGACGCAGCCTCACAAAGAGTATAAAACCAAGCCATTTTCACAGGCAATCAGACCCAGGCAGTTAAAACAAACTGAGAACTCAATTACAGCCCATTACTGTCTGATCCAGGGCTCCCCCCTCAGCACATCCGTTGGCTTCTAGAAAAAGGAGTGGGAAAGGGCAAAGGGAACCCTTTCTGTAGCCTGCTAATAGGCTGGGATCACAGAAAAGGCCCTCACTTCTCCCATCAACCCAAGTGGGAAAGGCAAGTGAACAATTCTCCTGTGATTTAAACGATAAAAAGTAAATGATAGTTTGACAAAGCCCTAAGCAAAGATTCTTTTGGCATTTGATTAGTAGCATGGACCAAAAATGTTGTGTGTGTGTGTGTGCACATGCAGACGTGTGGTCTCTTCCTCATAACCACATAATACATACGTATGTCACATCTAATGGTACTGGCAGTGAGGATGAAATAAGGTTCCACTTTCATATGGGCTTTCTGAATGTGTCAAATTGGTGCCTCTTCTGCAAAATGAGAATAATATTGCCATCAACCACATAGGGATGTTATGAAGACCAAACAAAGTAAGATTTGTATAGTTACTTTCTGATTATCTGCCTTTGTATCTATCAATCAATCAATCAGTCAATCAATGGAGGAGCGTGGTAAGAACCATACAGACATGGTTAATGGAATCATACAAAGATTCCCCCAGGTCCATTTGGAGACATGAGCATGTTCTGAACCATTGTTCTATGTTGCAAATGCATAGAAATTACATATAAAATATTTTACATAATAAGAACATGGTTCTCTTCAAAGCATTAAAAAAATAGATGATGGGGGAATCTAGAGTGTTAATCCTGACACTGAAGTACCATGATCTGTGAGCATCAGGACCTGATATGGGTAGTTGGGGCTGGGGACCTGTTTCCCAGGTGGGGATGAGGACCAAATGCATCCCATGCATGGGAAGAGCTGTACCTTTGTTGCCCATTTGAAGCCAGGCCCTGGACACCCCATGAATTGATACCTTAATAGCTCTGCCTTCCCACCTTATACCATGACTAGGAAGATGCTGGAAGGATGTACCTTGTGGAGACTAGGTCCCTAGTGAGCCTGGCAGGTGGACGCAGGATTATACCATGTGTGGGAGGCAGGCATCCTCTTACAAGGCCAAGTTTATATGCATTCCAGTGTGGATATTTTCAGTCTATTAAATTTCTCTGTTTAAAGAAAACTATCATATCTTCTCCATCTCTGTGTCATTCCTGTGAGCTTTAACAGTGAATTCATAATTACAATAATAGTTTTCCATTAATTTGTCACTGATGATCTATCATGACCATATAGTGTTCTAGGTAAACATAGTCTAAAAAGACCCAATCCTTCTGGCCAATAATGGCAATAGCACAACAAACCATTTACAGTTTACAGCCTACCTGAGTCTCACACCAACCCTGTGAGAAAGGGCTAATCCTCGGATAGTAAACAAATGAGGAAACTGAAGCTATGCAAGATAAATTAGCTTCCTCTAAGCTATGCAGCTAGCAAGTTGTGGGCAGAGGCTAGAACTCCAATCTTCTGATGTCTTGTAAAAACCCAGAAGGCAACCCCTGAAAAAATACAACTGGAG
Organism: Piliocolobus tephrosceles; assembly: GCF_002776525.5. Taxonomy (NCBI): domain Eukaryota; kingdom Metazoa; phylum Chordata; class Mammalia; order Primates; family Cercopithecidae; genus Piliocolobus; species Piliocolobus tephrosceles. Next base: position 16,325,181 of record NC_045452.1, read on the forward strand.
TGTGTAAAAACTACAGGGTTTCCTAGAGATGGCAAGACCCATGTTGGCATAAAGGAAGCAAAAATTCTGAAGAATAAGCCTGAGAATGTAATATAGGAAAAATATTGGTAAGGGATGAGATACTACTATTTCACACCCACTACGATAACTACAATTAAAGAAAAATTAGTTAATGTTGGCAAGAATGTGAAGAAATTAGAACGCTTATATGTTGCTGGTATAAACATCAAATGTTATAACCACTGTGGAAAAGAGTTTGGTGGTTCCTCAAAAAGTTAAACATAGCATTACTGTATGATTCAGTAATTCCACTCCTACATATATACCCCAAGTGATTGAAAACAGGGACTTAAACAAATACATGTCCATGCATGGTTAGAGTAGCATAATTTACACTAGCCAAAAGGTAGAAATAACCCAAATATCCATCAATGTATAAATAAATTGTGATATATCCATACAATGGAATATTATTCAGCCATGAAAAGGAATGAGGTACCGATACATGCTACAATGTGTATGTATGCATCTCAAAATATTATTCTAAGAGAAAGAACACAGAAATAAAATGCCACGTGTCATATGACTGATATGGTTTGGAAATTTGTTCCCTACAAATCCTGTGTTGAAATGTGATCCCCAATGTTTGAAGTAGGGCCTAGTGGGAGGCATTTGGGTCATGGGGGCACGTCCCTCATGAATGGCTTGGTGCTCTCCCCATGGCAATTAACAAGTTCTCATTTTATTAGTTCCCATGACAGTTGGTTGGTATTATAGTCAATACAAAGGGCCTGGAGGCTGGGAAGCATGGCTCATGCCTGTATCCCCAGCACTTTGGGAGGCGAGTGCTGGAGTCTTAATCACTTGAGTCCAAGAGTTTGAGACCAGCCTGGGTCACATAGTGAGACCTCACCTCTACAAAAAATCAGAAAATGATTAGCTGGGCATGGTGGCGTGCAGCAGCTACCCAGGAGGCTGAGATGGGAGGATCACTTGAACCCGGAAGGTTGAGGTTGCAGTGAGCCATGATTGCACCACTGTGCTCTAGCCTGGGCTACAAAGTGAGACCCAGTCTCAGAATTAAAAAAAAGGAGAGGGCCTGGCATCTCATCTTCTCTCTCCTGTTCCCACTCTAGACATGTGACATGCAGTCTCCCTCTTCACCTTCTGCCATGAGTAAAATCTTCCTGAGGCCTTACCAGAAGCAGATGCTGGCACCGTGCTTCTTGCACAGCCTGCAGAAGTGTGAACTAAGTAAGCTCATTTTCTTTATAAATTACCCAGCCTGGGGTATTCCTTTCTAGCAACACAAAACTAGTACAGACTCTTGTTTTTATGAGCTATCCAATGTAGGAAGAGCCACAGAGACAGAAAGCAAACTGGTGGTTGTCAGAGGATTTGGGGAGGGGCAATGGTAGTGACTGCTTAAGGGATATCAGGTTTCCTTTAGGGAAATTAAAATGTTTTAGAACCAGATAGAGGTGGAGGTTACACAACATTGTGAATTAAACTAAATGCCACTGTATTCTTCACTTGAAAATGGTTAATTTTTTGTTATTTGAATTTTGGCTCAATAGAAATAAAAGAAACAATAACAAAACCCCAGACACTCTGGCCCCAAAGCTCACAGTTATCTTATTTGGCCAGAGATATGGTGTCTCTCTCGTTGGTTCTGATTGTGGAACCAGCACCAAAATTGGGCTATCTATGCCAGAAAGAATGGGAGTCAAGTGCAAATGACCTGAAGAGTAACCACTATACGACCAAAATGACAAAATTCTTTAAAATTATGTTAATGACGAGTTGATGGGTGTTGACGAGTTGATGGGTGCAACACACCAACATGGCACAAGTATACATATGTAACAAACCTGCACGTTGTGCACATGTACCCTAGAACATAAAGTATAATAATAAAAATTAAAATACAATAAAATAAAAATTATGTTATCTTTCTTGTCAACAAAGACATTTAGCCAGCTCCCCAAACCTTCCTAATACATAGTTTCTAAAGCATAACCCTAGGGAAACTTCTTTCTTTCCAGAATGATTGGCACAGATTGAGGGGCTGGGAGTTATTTGGGAAGGAGAGGAAGAATGGTAGAAATAAAGATAGTGTAGATGAGGAAGGGATGGGTTCAAAGACATGAGGCAGAGAAACTGAAACAACTGTGTACATAGCCACACTCCCTGATGGAAAGCAAACTTCTCTCAGGTCAAGGAGCATGTCTTATTTATCACCAGAAGAACCTATTATAGAATCTAATTTATAGTAGGCACTCAGCAAATATTTGTTTAATAAATAAACTATAAAGGAAAATACATTTGGGTTTCACCCTATTGGCCTGACTCATGAATCATCACACTAAGGAAAGGGCAATGCTAATAATTAATTGAGCTCTTTTGTTCACTCAGTTCACTTATTCATCCACCCACCCATCAACCCATCCACCCATCCATCCATCCATCCATCCATTCTGTCCAACCATCCATCCACATATCCATTCATTCATCTTCTTTCCTTTCAAAATTCAACAAGTTTGTATTGATTGCTTACCCTATGCTGCCACTATTTTAGAATCTGTGGCTATAGATATGAATAAGATGGTCTCTTCCCTGCAGGGGAATTAGTAGCAGAGCAAGAAGGAGCTGGAGAAGTAGGCAGAGGCTGGGCAGTGTGGGTCTTGGAGAAGTACAGGGGAGGTCAGGCAAATGGAGACGTTCCGTGACCAACCACAGAGGCAGTCTTGTTATGCTAGGTGACATGGGGGAAAACCAGGGAAGCCCCGTTCCTCAATGAGCCCAACGGACAAGGACAGAGTTAGAAAGGGGAGATAAAAACAGGAAGATCAAAATCCAAAGGATTTCAAGTATAAAGTAGAGAGTAGATATTAAAGGGTGGGGGCAGATACAAATTAACAGCTATAGTGGAATTGTGGTACCCACCCCTGTCATTATTGGGTGCTGGTTATATGGATGAGGGGGTGGATCTGCCTGTGTTAAAGACAAAACTTAGAGTCACCATTCACTGTGATGACACAACGGGAGTGCCTCTTGCCTTGAGCTGCCCATGGTTGTAGGGATGGTTCCCTAAAGATGTCCACACCTTCCTCCTTGGAATCTGTGAATATGTTATAGTACATGACAAAAGGGACTTTTGCAATTGCAACTAAGTTTATGGAACTTATGATAAGATACTATCCTGAATTATGAGTGGGCCTCATCACATGAGCTCTTAAAAGCAGAGAAAGCATTGGGGTAAGAAATATGAGACAAGAAGAGAATTCAGAAAACTTCGAAGCACAAGAGTGACTCACCTGCTGTTGCTGGGGGAGGAACAATTGGAAAGCATGAGAAGAAATGTGAGTGCCTTGTAGGTGCAAAGACTCCACTCAGATACTAGCCTGCTAGAATGTAGAGACGTCAATTTGATAACCACCGGGAACTGACTTCAGGCAGTCACCTGATGGAGCTTGGAAGTGGATTCATTCCCCAGAGGTTCCAGGAAAGAACAAAGCCTTTCTGACACCTTTGCTTCAGCGTTGTGAGACTCCAAGCAGAAACCCCAGCTGAGTCACACTGTACCAGACTTGGCCTACAGAGCTGTGAGATAAGTGGGTGTGGTCTCAAGCTGGTAAATTTGTAGTAATTTGTTATGGGAGCAATAGAAAATGAATACACGTCCTGTAACAAGAATCTGTCTCACATCAGGTAAAACGGAGTGCCTCCAGAGCAGAGCTTATTTTTTATTGTCCTACACGCCCTGGAGTTAGACCATCTGGGTTCAAATCCTGCCTCTGACATGCACTGCTGGGTGATATTAGGTCAATCTTTTAATATTTCTGAGTGTCCTCAGCAGTGAGACTTCTGCACCTATTTTATAGGACTGTTTTAAGGAGTGAATGAGTTAACATTTTAACCTAGAACTGTGGCTGGAAGAGAATAAATTCGGAAAGTATTTTCTTTCTTTGTGATGATGTGTCTGGAACACAGTAGAAGCGTTTCATCAATGGCAGATTTTCTTCTTGCAAGGAACACAGTGGTTTGACAACTAGCTTCCCTCTTTGGGGCCAACGTACTCATTCTTCCTGATGTTGGAGGAGTTGGCTGAGGGCAACTGCCTCACCCAGGGTTGTAGCTCCCTGTCATTGCTTGGGAGCTGAGCCTGGCTCCCTGACCTCAATTCAACCTGACTCTGAAGGGCTATCCCAAGGTGTCTGTTGCAATATCAGGCAGTTCAACTTCTCAGGGGTGTTGCTCCTGAGATCATTCTCCAAGAAATCTTCCGCATATGCGTATCTGTCCCAGAGTTTGTTTCCCAGCATAGCTGATGTAATACAGTTCTCCTACTTCTCTTGCTCTTTTCTTGTATCTATTCTTCTTGCTACTGTGATTTGCAGACTATGCACTATGTGCCACAACACTGTTCTATTTGATAAAGCACTGCTAATCCTACACCTGTAAGTCAAAGCAGATATTGTTTGCTCTGTCTTAAAACGAGAAGGTTGAGACATTGAGTAGTGAGATACTTGCCCAAGATCAAAGAACTGGCAACAGGCAATGCCAGGATTAGAACGTGGGGATGTAGGAAAATTAAAAGCCAGTGGCTTGCTGTTTATCACATTGAATTGAACAGGTTGCCCTTGGATCAGACTTTTGGGACATGAACCCCGTCTTTGCCTGGGCTTGAGTGAGTGGTCCCCTTGGGTATAGGGCTCTGAGCTACTTTTGCTGCTTTCCCAAGCAGCATCTGCTTGGCTTCTGGGGAAGGCCTCGGGAAACGTATCATTATGGCAGAAGGGAAAAGAGGGAAACAGGCACATCTTTTTTTTATTATTATTTTTTAGTGTTTGTCCTCTCTTTCTTTTTTTATTATACTTTAAGTTCTAGGGTACATGTGCACAACGTGCAGGTTTGTTACATGTATACATGTGCCATGTTGGTGTGCTGCACCCATTAACTCGCCATTTTCATTAGGTATATCTCCTAATGCTATCCCTCTCCCCTCCCCACTCCCTACAGTAGGCCCCAGTGTGTGATGTTTCCCTTCCTGTGTCCAAGTGTTCTCATTGTTCAATTCCTACCTATGAGTGAGAATATGTGGTGTTTGATTTTTTGTCTTTGCGATAGTTTGCTGAGAATGATGGTTTCCAGCTGCATCCA
>NC_045452.1:16330443-16333747 GCF_002776525.5 Piliocolobus tephrosceles
TTGGTTTTCTGTTCTTGCGATAGTTTGCTGAGAATGATGGTTTCCAGCTGCATCCATGTCCCTACAAAGGACATGAGCTCATCCTTTTTTATGGCTGCATAGTATTCCATGGTGTATATGTGCCACATTTTCTTAATCCAGTCTATCATTGATGGACATTTGGGTTGGTTCCAAGTCTTTGCTATTGTGAATAGTACTGCAATAAACATACATGTGCATGTGTCTTTATAGCAGCATGACTTATAATCCTTTGGGTATACACCCAGTAATGGGATGGCTGGGTCAAATGGTATTCCTAGTTCTAGATCCTTGAGGAAACGCTACACTGTCTTCCACAATGGTTGAATTAGTTTACAGTCCCACCAATAGTGTAAAAGTGTTCCTATTTCTCCACATCCTCTCCAGCACCTGTTGTTTCCTGACTTTTTAATGATTGCCATTCTAACTGGTGTGAGATGGTATCTCATTGTGGTTTTGATTTGCATTTCTCTTATGGCCAGTGATGAGTAACCAAAACAGCATGGTACTGGTATCAAAACAGGCACATCTTACAGGGCCAGAGCAGAAGGAAGAGAGAGAAGGGGGAGGTGCTACACACTTTTTAACAGCCAGATCTCGTGAGAACTCTAGCAGGAGAACAGAGCAAGGGGGATGGTGCTAAACCATTAGAAACCAGCCCCATGATCCAATAACCTCCCACCAGGCCTCACCTCCTGCATTAGAGATTACATTTCAACTTGAGAATTGGGTGGCTATTTTCAGACCTGTCTGACCATCCTTGTCCGTAGGTCTAAGCTCCTCCAAACTGAGTCTGGAGAATACACACAGTCCATAAATTTATACCCACATAATCTTTGGGCAGGAGAGTTATAACCTTGAAGACCTTATTCTGCTATGTCATACAAGCTAATGTTGGAGAAAGCTTTATGTTCAAGCATGTACATCACAACATTATTTATAGAAGCAAGAGAACAACAAGGAAACCATCTAAATATGCAGCAAGTAGAATACTGCTAAATAAATGTGAGCAGATAGTATTCTGTCATAAAAAATCATGTTTCCAAGTAATATTTAATGGCCCGGAAAATAGCTCAAAATATATTATTAAGTGAAAAGATTAGACTGGTAAACACTTTTCATTGAATTCGGTCATACCAATAGGAAATAAAAAGACTAGAGAATTACACCAAAATGTTCATAGCCATTATTTTAAAGAATGTAGAATGTATTGTCTTATTTTTTTAATAAATTAATATATTTTTCAATTTTGTGCAAATTGTGGGAACCACTCCTATTATCAAGAAAAACAGCCATTTAAAAAGATCCTATAAAAATCTACATTTTAAAAGGACTTATTTTAGCTTGGCAATAGAATATATTTTGGGTCTTATACTCTAATTCAGTAGAAGCCAGGGGGTTTGAGCATTTCTTTTTCAGGTTTTTACAATTTAAAATCTGCTCAGTGTATCTGGCATGTTTTGTGCTTGGTTTTCAGTCAGTAGTTCACGGCATTAGATGGCTACATATCTAAAGCATCCAGATTGCTTCTGATTACTGAGCATGCTGTTAGGATATTTTATGTGCCATTCTTTACCAGCTTGTTTTTTTTTTTTTTTTAAAGAAGATGGGAGCAGTGCAATCATTCAAAAAAAATAAACTTCATAAATACATAGCTCATGCCAGGTACTGGTTTTAGAAATTCATGATACAGGAATGAGTATGTTTCCTTTTTTAAAGAATGAATACGTTATAGTATGTACTGTCATTACATTACGTACTAGAATTATGGGTACGCAGAGTGGAAGAACTAGCTTTAGGGCTTCCAATAAATACTGTATGGAGACAGGGATTTCTGAACTGGGTTTTGAAGGATAAGTAGGTGTTACTGAGGCTGAGAAAAAAATGAGAGATGGTCATTCTAGGAAAAGGCGCTACTCCAAGCAGAAGGACAAGATTGTGAAGATACAGGATGTCTCAGGAAAATTTGTGAAACTGACGAAATATGTGGCAGGGAGAATAAGGTGGGCCAGATTAGGAGGACTGGAATGTTGTGTTAAGGAATTCATGATTTGGTTTTTGAATAAAATGGGAAGTATTGGATAATTTCAGTGGCAGCACAGAGAATAAATAGGTTAGTTCATTCAGAGATCCAGCATAAATATATTTACTTTCGAACAGGCTTATGAGCTGAATTGACAGAAATACCCTAATGGGTCACAGTACAATTATTTATTAGCATATATCGCATGTACTCAGTCATGGTTTAGACACTGTGAATAATATGTAAAAGTTTAAAAAATTCCTATTAAGTATATTTGTAGCTTTTCAAATACAGGGCACAGAATAGGAATGAACATTTTTTAAAAATGAATATTATTGTGAGACAAGACCGAAATATGTGTTTTAACCATGAAATACTAAAAGAACCGAGAGTTCTAAGATCCTTCCACAATGTCAGTACAGTTTATAGTATAATTATATGGGTGGATTCCTGTTTCCAGCAGTGGTAGACTAGGCAATACAGACTGCCCAGCAACCATGGAGGCTTTATATTTTGGGTTTTCAGAGCAGTAGCAAGTTCTTCCATCAATCTGTGTGGACTTGGGGTAATTCAGCATAAAGGAATGTCCGAGAAGCTGGACCAAACAAGTGACTTTGTAGGGTGTGTCTGTGTGTGTGTGTGTCTGTGTGTGTGTGTGAATAATGCAGTAATTAAAAGAGCAGACATTGCATCCAGATTGCCTAAGCTCCAGTCCAAGTTTTGCCACATATCAGTTCTGTAAGCTTGCAAATTTCATATCTCTCTGTGCCTCAGTTTCTTTATAAAGTAGGGATACTAACATTGGCCTCATAGGATTGCTATGAGGATTTACTCTAAAGCACTTAGAATAGTGCTGGGCTCATGTGAAATAACTGACAAGTATTAGTAATTACTGATACTAAGGTTCGTGATCATTTGCTGAGGAGCCAGGGAGTCAGAACAGGGAGATGTGGCCATGAGGAGAATACTGGGAAGAAAAAGGTCAGGGGGCAGGGGCCCTGGGTCTCAGCATCATTGCTCCCTCCTTTCCTCATTTCCTTCCTCCCTCTTTACCTTCCTTCCTTCCTCTGTTCCTCCCTTCCCCCAACTCCCCCCCTTCCCCTGCCTCCTTCCCCCTTTCCCTCCCCCTTTCCCTCCCCCTTCCTCCCCTCCCTTCCCCTCCCCTTCCCTCCCTTCCCCTCCCCTCCCCTCCTTCCCCTCCTTCCCCTCCCCTCCTTCCCCTCCTTCCCCTCCCCTCCTTCCCCTCCCCTCCTTCCCCTCCCC